>NW_028225185.1:23898596-24162521 GCF_052327205.1 Somniosus microcephalus | reverse complement strand
GTAGTACTGAGGGAGCGCCGCACTGTCGGAGGGGCAGTACTGAGGGAGCGCCGCACTGTCGGCGGGGCAGTACTGAGGGAGCGCCGCACTGTCGGAGGGGCATTACTGAGGGAGCGCCGCACTGTCGGATGGGCAGTACTGAGGGAGCGCCGCACTGTTGGAGAGGCGGTACTAGAAGGAGCGCCGCACTGTCGGAGGGGCGGGTACAGAGGGAGCGCCGCACTGTCGGAGGTGTGGTATTGAGGGAGCGCCGCACTGTCGGAGGGGCGGTACTGAGGGAGCGCCGCACTATCGGAGGGGTGGTACTGAGGGAGCGCCGCACTGTCGGAGGGGCGGGTACTGAGGGAGCGCCGCACTGTCGGAGGGTAGGTACTGAGGGAGCGCCGCACTGTCGGAGGGGCGGTACTGAGGTGAGCGCCGCACTGTCGGAGGGGCAGTCCTGAGGAGCGCCGCACTGTCGGAGGAGCGGTACTGAGGGAGCGCCGCACTGTCGGAGGGGCAGTACTGAGGGAGCGCCGCACTGTCGGAGGGGCAGTACTAGGGAGCGCCGCACTGTCGGAGGGGCAGTCTGAGGGAGTGCCGCACTGTCGGAGTGGCAGTACTGAGGGAGCGCCGCACTGTCGGAGGGGCGGTACTGAGGGAGCGCCGCAGTGTTGGAGGGGTGTTACTGAGGCAGTGCCGCACTGTCGGAGGGGCAGTACTGAGGGAGCGCCGCACTGTCGGGAGGGGCAGTACTGAGGGAGCGCCGCACTGTCGGAGGTGCATTACTGAGGGAGCGCCGCACTGTCGGAGGGGCAGTACTGAGGGAGCGCCGCACTGTCGGAGGGGCAGTACTGAGGGAGCGCCGCACTGTCGGAGGGGCAGTACTGAGGGAGCGCCGCACTGTCGGAGGGGCAGTACTGAGGGAGCGCCGCACTGTCGGAGGGGCAGTACTGAGGGAGTGCCGCACTGTCGGAGAGGCGGTACTGAGGGAGCGCCGCACTGTCGGAGGGGCGGTACTGAGGGATCGGCGCACTGTCGGAGGGGCGGTACTGAGGGAGCGCCGCACTGTCGGAGGGGCTGTACTGAGGGAGCGCCGCACCGTCGGAGGGACAGTACAGCGGGAGCACCGCACTGTCGGAGGGGCGTTACTGAGGGAGCGCCGCACTGTCGGAGGGGCGGTACTGAGGGAGCGCCGCACTGTCGGAGAGGCGGTACTGAGGGAGCGCCGCACTGTCGGAGGGGCAGTACTGAGGGAGCGCCTCACCGTCGGCGGGACAGAACTGCGGGAGCGCCGCACTGTCGGAGGGGCAGTACTGAGGGAGCGCCGCACTGTCGGAGGGGCAGTACTGACGGAGCAGTGCACTGTCGGAGGGGCAGTACTGTGGGAGCGCATGCACTGTCGGTGGGGCAGTACTGAGGGAGCGCCGCACTGTCGGAGGGGCGTTACAGAGGGAGCGCCGCACTGTCGGAGGGGCAGTACTGAGGGAGCGCCGCACTGTCGGAGAGGCGGTACTGAGGGAGCGCCGCACTGTCGGAGGTGCATTACTGAGGGAGCGCCGCACTGTCGGAGGGGCAGTACTGAGGGAGCGCCGCACTGTCGGAGGTGCATTACTGAGGGAGCGCCGCACTGTCGGAGGGGCAGTACTGAGGGAGCGCCGCACTGTCGGAGGGGCAGTACTGAGGGAGCGCCGCACTGTCGGAGGGGCAGTACTGAGGGAGCGCCGCACTGTCGGAGGGGCAGTACTGAGGGAGCGCCGCACTGTCGGAGGGGCAGTACTGAGGGAGTGCCGCACTGTCGGAGAGGCGGTACTGAGGGAGCGCCGCACTGTCGGAGGGGCGGTACTGAGGGATCGGCGCACTGTCGGAGGGGCGATACTGAGGGAGCGCCGCACTGTCGGAGGGGCTGTACTGAGGGAGCGCCGCACCGTCGGAGGGACAGTACAGCGGGAGCACCGCACTGTCGGAGGAGCAGTACTGAGGGAGCGCCGCACTGTCGGAGGGGCAGTACTGAGGGAGCGCCGCACTGTCGGAGGGGCAGTACTGAGGGAGCGCCGCACTTTCAGAGGGGCAGTACTGAGGGAGCGCCGCACTGTCGGAGGGGCGTTACTGAGGGAGCGCCGCAATGTCGGAGTGGCAGTACTGAGGGAGCGCCGCACTGTCGGAGGGGCAGTACTGAGGGAGCGCCGCACTGTCGGAGGGGCGTTACTGAAGGAGCGCCGCACTGTCGGAGGGGCAGTACTGAGGGAGAGCCGCACTGTCGGAGGGGCAGTACTGAGGGAGCGCCGCACTGTCGGAGGGGCGTTACTGAGGGAGCGCCGCACTGTCGGAGGGGCGGTACTGAGGGAGCGGCGCACTGTCGGAGAGGCGGTACTGAGGGAGCGCCGCACTGTCGGAGGGGCAGTACTGAGGGAGCGCCTCACCGTCGGCGGGACAGAACTGCGGGAGCGCCGCACTGTCGGAGGGGCAGTACTGAGGGAGCGCCGCACTGTCGGAGGGGCAGTACTGACGGAGCAGTGCACTGTCGGAGGGGCAGTACTGTGGGAGCGCCGCAATGTCGGAGGTGCAGTACTGATGGAGCACCGCACTTTCAGAGGGGCAGTACTGAGGGAGCGCCGCACTGTCGGAGGGGCGTTACTGAGGGAGCGCCGCACTGTCGGAGTGCTAGTACTGAGGGAGCGCCGCACTGTCGGAGGGGCAGTACTGAGGGAGCGCCGCACTGTCGGAGGGGCGTTACTGAGGGAGCGCCGCACTGTCGGAGGGGCAGTACTGAGGGAGCGCCGCACTGTCGGAGGGGCAGTACTGAGGGAGCGCCGCACTGTCGGAGGGGCGCTACTGAGGGAGCGCCGCACTGTCGGAGGGGCAGTACTGAGGGAGCGCCGCACTGTCGGAGAGGCGGTACTGAGGGAGTGCCGCACTGTCGGAGGGGCGGTACTGAGGTAGCGCCGCACTTTCGGGGGGGTGGTATTGAGGGAGCGCCGCACTGTCGGAGGGGCGGTACAGAGGGAGCGCCGCAGTGTCGGAGGGTAGGTACTGAGGGAGCGCCGCACTGTCGGAGGGGCGGTACTGAGGGAGCGCCGCACTGTCGGAGGGGCGGTACTGAGGGAGCGCCGCACTGTGGGAGGGGCAGTACTGAGGGAGCGCCGCACTGTCGGAGGGGCAGTACTGAGGTAGCGCCGCACTGTCGGAGGGGCGTTACTGAGGGAGCGCCGCACTGTCGGAGGGGCGGTACTGAGGGAGCGCCGCACTGTCGGAGAGGCGGTACTGAGGGAGCGCCGCACTGTCGGAGGGGCAGCACTGAGGGAGCGCCGCACTGTCGGAGGGGCAGTACTGAGGGAGCGCCGCACCGTCGGCGGGACAGAACTGCGGGAGCGCCGCACTGTCGGAGGGGCAGTACTGAGGGAGCGCCGCACTGTCGGAGGGGCAGTACTGTGGGAGCGCCGCAATGTCGGAGGTGCAGTACTGATGGAGCACCGCACTTTCAGAGGGGCAGTACTGAGGGAGCGCCGCACTGTCGGAGGGGCGTTACTGAGGGAGCGCCGCACTGTCGGAGTGGTAGTACTGAGGGAGCGCCGCACTGTCGGAGGGGCAGTACTGAGGGAGCGCCGCACTGTCGGAGGGGCGTTACTGAGGGAGCGCCGCACTGTCGGAGGGGCAGTACTGAGGGAGCGCCGCACTGTCGGAGGGGCGTTACTGAGGGAGCGCCGCACTGTCGGAGGGGCGTTACTGAGGGAGCGCCGCACTGTCGGAGGGGCAGTACTGAGGGAGCGCCGCACTGCCGGAGGGGCAGTACTGAGGGAGCGCCGCACTGTCGGAGAGGCTGTACTGAGGGAGCGCCGCACTGTCGGAGGGGCGGTACTGAGGGAGCGCCGCACTGTCGGAGGGTAGGTACTGAGGGAGCGCCGCACTGTTGGAGGGGCGGTACTGAGGGAGCGCCGCACTGTCGGAGGGGCGGTACTGTGGGAGCGCCGCACTGTCGGAGGGCAGTACTGAGGGAGCGCCACACTGTCGGAGGGGCAGTACTGAGGGAGCGCCGCACTGTCGGAGGGGCAGTACTGAGGGAGCGCCGCACTGTCGGAGTGGCAGTACTGAGGGAGCGCCGCACTGTCGGAGGGGCGGTACTGAGGGAGCGCCGCACTGTCGGAGGGGCAGTACTGAGGGAGCGCCGCACTGTCGGAGTGGCAGTACTGAGGGAGCGCCGCACTGTCGGAGGGGCGGTACTGAGGGAGCGCCGCAGTGTTGGAGGGGCGTTACTGAGGGAGCGCCGCACTGTCGGAGGGGCAGTACAGAGGGAGCGCCGCATTGTCGGAGGGGCATTACTGAGGGAGCGCCGCACTGTCGGAGGGGCAGTACTGAGGGAGCGCCGCACTGTCGGAGGGGCAGTACTGAGGGAGCGCCGCACTGTCGGAGGGGCAGTACTGAGGGAGTGCCGCACTGTCGGAGGGGCAGTACTGAGGGAGCGCCGCACTGTCGGAGGGGCAGTACTGAGGGAGCGCTGCACTGTCGGAGAGGCGGTACTGAGGGAGCGCCGCACTGTCGGAGGGGCGGTACTGAGGGATCGGCGCACTGTCGGAGGGGCGGTACTGAGGGAGCGCCGCACTGTCGGAGGGGCTGTACTGAGGGAGCGCTGCACCGTCGGAGGGACAGTACAGCGGGAGCGCCGCACTGTCGGAGGAGCAGTACTGAGGGAGCGCCGCACTGTCGGAGGGGCGGTACTGAGGGAGCGCCGCAGTGTTGGAGGGGCGTTACTGAGGCAGTGCCGCACTGTCGGAGGGGCAGTACTGAGGGAGCGCCGCACTGTCGGAGGGGCAGTACTGAGGGAGCGCCGCACTGTCGGAGGAGCAGTACTGAGGGAGCGCCGCACTGTCGGAGGGGCGGTACTGAGGGAGCGCCGCAGTGTTGGAGGGGCGTTACTGAGGCAGTGCCGCACTGTCGGAGGGGCAGTACTGAGGGAGCGCCGCACTGTCGGAGGGGCAGTACTGAGGGAGCGCCGCACTGTCGGAGGGGCAGTACTGAGGGAGCGCCGCACTGTCGGAGGGGCAGTACTGAGGGAGCGCCGCACTTTCGGAGGGGCAGTCCTGAGGGAGCGCCGCACTGTCGGAGGGGCAGTACTGAGGGAGCGCCGCACTGTCGGAGGGGCAGTACTGAGGGAGCGCCGCACTGTCGGAGGGGCAGTACTGAGGGAGCGCCGCACTGTCGGAGGGGCAGTACTGAGGGAGTGCCGCACTGTCGGAGAGGCGGTACTGACAGAGCGCCGCACTGTCGGAGGGGCGGTACTGAGGGATCGGCGAACTGTCGGAGGGGCTGTACTGAGGGAGCGCCGCACTGTCGGAGGGGCTGTACTGAGGGAGCGCCGCACCGTCGGAGGGACAGTACAGCGGGAGCACCGCACTGTCGGAGGAGCAGTACTGAGGGAGCACCGTACTGTCGGAGGGGCGTTACTGAAGGAGCGCCGCACTGTCGGAGGGGCAGTACTGAGGGAGAGCCGCACTGTCGGAGGGGCAGTACTGAGGGAGCGCCGCACTGTCGGAGGGGAGTTACTGAGGGAGCGCCGCACTGTCGGAGGGGCGGTACTGAGGGAGAGCCGCACTGTCGGAGAGGCGGTACTGAGGGAGCGCCGCACTGTCGGAGGGGCAGTTCTGAGGGAGCGCCTCACCATCGGCGGGACAGAACTGCGGGAGCGCCGCACTGTCGGAGGGGCAGTACTGAGGGAGCGCCGCACTGTCGGAGGGGCAGTACTGACGGAGAAGTGCACTGTCGGAGGGGCAGTACTGTGGGAGCGCCGCAATGTCGGAGGTGCAGTACTGATGGAGCACCGCAATTTCAGAGGGGCAGTACTGAGGGAGCGCCGCACTGTCGGAGGGGCAGTACTGAGGGAGCGCCGCACTGTCGGAGGGGCGTTACTGAGGGAGCGCCGCACTGTCGGAGGGGCGGTACTGAGGGAGCGCCGCACTGTCGGAGAGGCGGTACTGAGGGAGCGCCGCACTGTCGGAGGGGCAGTACTGAGGGAGCGCCTCACCGTCGGCGGGACAGAACTGCGGGAGCGCCGCACTGTCGGAGGGGCAGTACTGAGGGAGCGCCGCACTGTCGGAGGGGCAGTACTGACGGAGCAGTGCACTGTCGGAGGGGCAGTACTGTGGGAGCGCCGCAATGTCGGAGGTGCAGTACTGATGGAGCACCGCACTTTCAGAGGGGCAGTACTGAGGGAGCGCCGCACTGTCGGAGGGGCGTTACTGAGGGAGCGCCGCACTGTCGGGGTGGTAGTACTGAGGGAGCGCCGCACTGTCGGAGGGGCAGTACTGAGGGAGTGCCGCACTGTCGGAGGGGCGTTACTGAGGGAGCGCCGCACTGTCGGAGGGGCAGTACTGAGGGAGCGCCGCACTGTCGGAGGGGCAGTACTGAGGGAGCGCCGCACTGTCGGAGGGGCGCTACTGAGGGAGCGCCGCACTGTCGGAGGAGCAGTACTGAGGGAGCGCCGCACTGTCGGAGAGGCGGTACTGAGGGAGTGCCGCACTGTCGGAGGGGCGGTACTGAGGGAGCGCCGCACTGTCGGGGGGGTGGTATTGAGGGAGCGCCGCACTGTCGGAGGGGCGGTACAGAGGGAGCGCCGCACTGTCGGAGGGTAGGTACTGAGGGAGCGCCGCACTGTCGGAGGGGCGGTACTGAGGGAGCGCCGCACTGTCGGAGGGGCGGTACTGAGGGAGCGCCGCACTGTCGGAGGGGCAGTACTGTGCGAGCGCCACAATGTCGGATGTGCAGTACTGATGGAGCACCGCACTTTCAGAGGGGCAGTACTGAGGGAGCGCCGCACTGTCGGAGGGGCGTTACTGAGGGAGCGCCGCACTGTCGGAGTGGTAGTACTGAGGGAGCGCCGCACTGTCGGAGGGGCAGTACTGAGGGAGCGCCGCACTGTCGGAGGGGCGTTACTGAGGGAGCGCCGCACTGTCGGAGGGGCAGTACTGAGGGAGCGCCGCACTGTCGGAGGGGCAGTACTGAGGGAGCGCCGCACTGTCGGAGGGGCGTTACTGAGGTAGCGCCGCACTGCCGGAGGGGCAGTACTGAGGGAGCGCCGCACTGTCGGAGAGGCGGTACTGAGGGAGCGCCGCACTGTCGGAGGGGCGGTACTGAGGGAGCGCCGCACTGTCGGAGGGTAGGTACTGAGGGAGCGCCGCACTGTTGGAGGGGCGGTACTGAGGGAGCGCCGCACTGTCGGAGGGGCGGTACTGAGGGAGCGCCGCACTGTCGGAGGGGCAGTACTGAGGGAGCGCCGCACTGTCGGAGGGGCAGTACTGAGGGAGCGCCGCACTGTCGGTGTGGCAGTACTGAGGGAGCGCCGCACTGTCGGAGGGGCGGTACTGAGGGAGCGCCGCAGTGTTGGAGGGGCGTTACTGAGGGAGCGCCGCACTGTCGGAGGGGCAGTACAGAGGGAGCGCCGCATTGTCGGAGGGGCATTACTGAGGGAGCGCCGCACTGTCGGATGGGCAGTACTGAGGGAGCGCCGCACTGTCGGAGGGGCAGTACTGAGGGAGCGCCGCACTGTCGGAGGGGCAGTACTGACGGAGCAGTGCACTGTCGGAGGGGCAGTACTGTGGGAGCGCCGCAATGTCGGAGGGGCGTTACTGAGGGAGCGCCGCACTGTCGGAGGGGCGTTACTGAGGGAGCGCCGCACTGTCGGAGTGGTAGTACTGAGGGAGCGCCGCACTGTCGGAGGGGCAGTACTGAGGGAGCGCCGCACTGTCGGAGGGGCAGTACTGAGGGAGCGCCGCACTGTCGGAGGGGCATTACTGAGGGAGCGCCGCACTGTCGGATGGGCAGTACTGAGGGAGCGCTGCACTGTTGGAGAGGCGGTACTGAAGGAGCGCCGCACTGTCGGAGGGGCGGTACAGAGGGAGCACCGCACTGTCGGAGGTGTCGTATTGAGGGAGCGCCGCACTGTCGGAGGGGCGGTACTGAGGGAGCGCCGCACTGTCGGAGGGGTGGTTCTGAGGGAGCGCCGCACTGTCGGAGGGCCGGTACTGAGGGAGCGCCGCACTGTTGGAGGGTAGGTACTGAGGGAGCGCCGCACTGTCGGAGGGGCGGTACTGAGGGAGCGCCGCACTGTCGGAGGGGCAGTACTGAGGGAGCGCCGCACTGTCGGAGGGGCGGTACTGAGGGAGCGCCACACTGTCGGAGGGGCGGTACTGAGGGAGCGCCGCACTGTCGGAGGGGCAGTACTGAGGGAGTGCCGCACTGTCGGAGGGGTAGTACTGAGGGAGTGCCGCACTGTCGGAGTGGCAGTACTGAGGGAGCGCCGCACTGTCGGAGGGGCGGTACTGAGGGAGCGCCGCAGTGCTGGAGGGGCGTTACTGAGGCAGTGCCGCACTGTCGGAGGGGCAGTACTGAGGGAGCGCCGCACTGTCGGAGGGGCAGTACTGAGGGAGCGCCGCACTGTCGGAGGTGCATTACTGAGGGAGCGCCGCACTGTCGGACGGGCAGTACTGAGGGAGCGCCGCACTGTCGGAGGGGCAGTACTGAGGGAGCGCCGCACTGTCGGAGGGGCAGTACTGAGGGAGCACCGCACTGTCGGAGGGTCAGTACTGAGGGAGCGCCGCACTGTCGGAGGGGCAGTACTGAGGGAGCGCCGCACTGTCGGAGAGGCAGTACTGAGGGAGCGCCGCACTGTCGGAGGGTCAGTACTGAGGGATCGGCGCACTGTCGGAGGGGCGGTACTGAGGGAGCGCCGCACTGTCGGAGGGGCTGTACTGAGGGAACGCCGCACCGTCGGAGGGACAGTACAGCGGGAGCGCCGCAATGTCGGAGGGGCAGTACTGATGGGGCACTGCACTGTCGGTGGGGCAGTACTGAGGGAGCGCCGCACTGTTGGAGGAGCAGTACTGAGAGAGCGCCGCACTGTCAGAGGGGCAGTACTGAGGGAGCGCCGCACTGTCGGCGGGGCAGTACTGAGGGAGCGCCGCACTTTCAGAGGGGCAGTACTGAGGGAGCGCCGCACAGTCGGAGGGGCGTTACTGAGGGAGCGCCGCAATGTCGGAGTGGCAGTACTGAGGGAGCGCCGCACTGTCGGAGGGGCAGTACTGAGGGAGCGCCGCACTGTCGGAGGGGCGTTACTGAGGGAGCGCCGCACTGTCGGAGGGTAGGTACTGAGGGAGCGCCGCACAGTCGGAGGGGCGGTACTGAGGGAGCGCCGCACTGTCGGAGGAGCGGTACTGAGGGAGCGCCGCACTGTCGGAGGGGCAGTACTGAGGGAGCGCCGCACTGTCGGAGGGGCAGTACTGAGGGAGCGCCGCACTGTCGGAGGGGCAGTACTGAGGGAGCGCCGCACTGTCGGAGTGGCAGTACTGAGGGAGCGCCGCACTGTCGGAGGGGCGGTACTGAGGGAGCGCCGCAGTGTTGGAGGGGCGTTACTGAGGCAGTGCCGCACTGTCGGAGGGGCAGTACTGAGGGAGCGCCGCACCGTCGGAGGGGCAGTACAGAGGGAGCGCGGCACTGTCGGAGGGGCATTACTGAGGGAGCGCCGCACTGTCGGAGGGGCAGTACTGAGGGAGCGCCGCACTGTCGGAGGGGCAGTACTGAGGGAGCGCCGCACTGTCGGAGGGGCAGTACTGAGGGAGCGCCGCTCTCTCGGAGAGGCGGTACTGAGGGAGCGCCGCACTGTCGGAGGGGCGGTACTGAGGGATCGGCGCACTGTCGGAGGGGCGGTACTGAGGGAGCGCCGCACTGTCGGAGCGGCTGTACTGAGGGAGCGCTGCACCGTCGGAGGGACAGTACAGCGGGAGCGCCGCACTGTCGGAGGAGCAGTACTGAGGGAGCGCCGCACTGTCGGAGTGGCAGTACTGAGGGAGGGCCTCGGGGCAGTACTGAGGGAGCGCCGCACTGTCGGAAGGGCAGTACTGAGGCAGTGCCGCACTGTCAGAGGGGCAGTACTGTGGGAGCGCCGCACTGTCGGAGGGGCAGTACTGAGGCAGTGCCGCACTGTCAGAGGGGCAGTACTGAGGGAGCGCCGCACTGTCGGAGGGGCATTACTGAGGGAGCGCCGCACTGTCGGAGGTGCAGTACTGAGGGAGCGCCGCACTTTCGGAGGGGCAGTACTGAGGGAGCGCCGCACTGTCGGAGGGGCAGTACTGAGGGAGCGCCGCACTGTCGGAGGGGCGGTACAGAGGGATCGCCGCACTGTCGGAGGGGCAGTACTGAGGGGGCGCTGCACTGTCCGAGGGGCGGTACTGCGGGAGCGCCGCACTGACGGAGGGGCAGTACTGAGGGAGCGCCGCACTGTCGGAGGGTCGGTACTGAGGGAGCGCCGCACTGACGGAGGGGCAGTACTGAGGGAGCGCCGCACTGTCTGAGGGGCAGTAATGAGGGAGCGCCGCACTGTCGGAGGGGCGTTACTGAGGGAGCGCCACACTGTCGGAGGGGCGGGACTGAGGGAGCGCCGCACTGTCGGAGGGGCGGTACTGAGGGAGCGCCGCATCGTCGGAGGGACAGTACAGCGGGAGCGCCGCACTGTCGGAGGAACAGTATAGAGGGAGCGCCGCACTCTCGGTGGGGTAGTACTGAGGGAGCGCCGCACTGTCGGAGGGTCAGTACTGAGGGAGCGACGTACTGTCGGAGGGGCAGTACTGATGGAGCACTGCACTGACGGAGGGGCAGTACTGAGGGAGCGCCGCGCTGTCGGAGGGGCAGTACTGAGAGCGGGCCGCACTTTCAGAGGGGCAGTACTGAGGGAGCGCCGCACTGTCGGAGTGGCGTTACTGAGGGAGTGCCGCACTCTCGGAGTGGTAGTACTGAGGGAGCGCCGCACTGTCGGAGGGGCAGTACAGAGGGAGCGCCGCACTGTCGGAGGGGCGTTGCTGAGGGAGCGCCGCACTGTCGGAGGGGCAGTACTGAGGGAGCGCCGCACTGTCGGAGGGGCAGTACTGAGGGAGCGCTGCACTGTCGGAGGGGCAGTACTGAGGGAGCGCCACAATGTCGGAGGGGCAGGACTTAAGGAGCGCTGCACTGTCGGAGTGGCAGTACTGTGGGAGGGCCGCACTGTCAGAGGGGCTGTACTGAGGGAGCGCCGCACTGTCGGAGGGGCAGTACTGAGGGAGCGCCGCACTTTCAGAGGGGCAGTACTGAGGGAGCGCCGCACTGTCGGAGGGGAGTTACTGAGGGAGCGCCGCACTGTCGGAGTGGTAGTACTGAGGGAGCGCCGCACTGTCGGAAGTGCAGTACTGAGGGGGCGCCGCACTGTCGGAGGGTCGGTACTGAGGTAGCGCCGCACTGTCGGAGGGGCGGTACTGAGGGAGCGCCGCACTGTCGGAGGGGCAGTACTGAGGGAGCGCCGCACTGTCGGAGGGGCAGTACTGAGCGAGCGCCGCACTGTCGGAGGGGCAGTACTGAGAGAGCGCCGCACTGTCGGAGGGGCAGTACTGAGGGAGCGCCGCACTGTCGGAGGGGCAGTACTGAGGGAGCGCCGCACTGTCGGAGGGGCAGTACTGAGGGAGCGCCGCACTGTCGGAGTGGCAGTGCTGAGGGAGTGCCGCACTGTCGGAGGGGCAGTACTGAGGGAGCGCCGCACTGTCGGAGGGGCAGTACTGAGGGAGCGCCGCACTGTCGGAGGGGCATTACTGAGGGAGCGCCGCACTGTCGGAGGGGCAGTACTGAGGGAGCTCCGCACTGTCGGAGGGGCAGTACTGAGGGAGCGCCGCACTGTCGGAGGGGCAGTACTGAGGGAGCGCCGCACTGTCGGAGGGGCAGTACTGAGGGAGCGCCGCACTGTCGGAGGGGCAGTACTGAGGGAGCGCCGCACTGTCGGAGGGGCAGTACTGAGGGATCGGCGCACTGTCGGAGGGGCAGCACTGAGGGAGCGCCACACTGTCGGAGGGGCAGTACTGAGGGAGTGCCGCACCGTCGGAGGGACAGTACAGCGGGAGCGCCGCACTGTCGGAGGAGCAGTACTGAGGGAGCGCCGCACTGTCGGAGTGGCAGTACTGAGGGAGGGCCTCGGGGCAGTACTGAGGGAGCGCCGCACTGTCGGAGGGGCAGTACTGAGGCAGTGCCGCACTGTCAGAGGGGCAGTACTGAGGGAGCGCCGCACTGCCGGAGGGGCGGTACTGAGGGAGCGCCGCACTGACGGAGGGGCAGTACTGAGGGAGCGCCGCACTGTCGGAGGGGCAGTACTGAGGGAGCGCCGCACTGTCGGAGGGGCGTTACTGAGGGAGCGCCGCACTGTCGGAGGGGCAGTAATGAGGGAGCGCCGCACTGTCGGAGGGGCGGTACTGAGGGAGCGCCGCACTGTCGGAGGGGCAGTACTGAGGGAGCGCCGCACTGTAAGAGGGGCAGTACTGAGGGAGCGCCACAATGTCGGAGGGGCAGTACTGAAGGAGCGGCGCACTGTCGGAGGGGCAGTACTGAGTGAGTGCCGCACTGTCGGAGGGGTAGGACTGAGGGAGCGCCGCACTGTCGGAGAGGCAGTACTGAGGGAGCACCGCACTGTCGGAGGGGCAGTACTGAGGGAGCGCCACAATGTCGGAGGGGCAGTACTGAAGGAGCGCCGCACTGTCGGAGGGGCAGTACTGAGGGAGCGCCGCACTGTCGGAGGGGCAGTACTGAGGCAGTGCCGCACTGTCAGAGGGGCAGTACTGAGGGAGCGCCGCACTGTCGGAGGGGCATTACTGAGGGAGCGCCGCACTGTCGGAGGGGCAGTACCGAGGGAGCGCCGCACTGTCGGAGGGGCAGTACTGAGGGAGCGCCGCACTGTCGGAGGGGCAGTACTGAGGGAGCACCGCACTGACGGAGGGGCAGTACTGAGGGAGCGCCGCACTGTCGGAGGGTTGGTACTGAGGGAGCGCCACACTGACGGAGGGGCAGTACTGAGGGAGCGCCGCACTGTCTGAGGGGCATTAATGAGGGAGCGCCGCACTGTCGGAGGGGCGTTACTGAGGGAGCGCAACACTGTCGGAGGGGTGGTACTGAGGGAGCGCCGCACTGTCGGAGGGTCGGCACTGAGGGAGCGCCGCACTGTCGGAGGGGCGGTACTGAGGGAGCACCGCACTGTCGGAGGGGCAGTACTGAGGGAGCGCCGCACCGTCGGAGGGACAGTACAGCGGGAGCGCCGCACTGTCGGAGGAACAGTACTGAGGGAGCGCCGCACTGTCGGAGGGGCAGTACTGAGGGAGCGCCGCACTGTCGCAGGGTCAGTACTGAGGGAGCGCCGCACTGTCGGAGGGGCTGTACTGATGGAGCACTGCACTGACTGAGGGGCAGTACTGAGGGAGCGCCGCACTGTCGGAGGGGCAGTACTGAGGGAGCGCCGCACTTTCAGAGGGGCAGTACTGAGGGAGCGCCGCACTGTCGGAGGGGCGTTACTGAGGGAGCGCCGCACTGTCGGAGGGGCAGTTCTGAGGGAGCGCCGCACTGTCGGAGGGGCAGTACTGAGGGAGCGCCGCACTGTCGGAGGGGCAGTACTGAGGGAGCGCCGCACTGTCGGAGGGGCAGTACTGAGGGAGCGCCGCACTGTCGGAGGGGCAGTACTGAGGGAGCGCCGCACTTTCAGAGGGGCAGTACTGAGGGAGCGCCGCACTGTCGGAGGGGCGTTACTGAGGGAGCGCCGCACTGTCGGAGTGGTAGTACTGAGGGAGCGCCGCACTGTCGGAGGGGCAGTACTGAGGGAGCGCCACACTGTCGGAGGGGCAGTACTGAGGGAGCGCATGCACTGTCGGTGGGGCAGTACTGAGGGAGCGCCGCACTGTCGGAGGGGCGTTACAGAGGGAGCGCCGCACTGTCGGAGGGGCAGTACTGAGGGAGCGCCGCACTGTCGGAGAGGCGGTACTGAGGGAGCGCCGCACTGTCGGAGGGGCAGCACTGAGGGAGCGCCGCACTGTCGGAGGGGCAGTACTGAGGGAGCGCCGCACCGTCGGCGGGACAGAACTGCGGGAGCGCCGCACTGTCGGAGGGGCAGTACTGAGGGAGCGCCGCACTGTCGGGGGGGCAGTACTGACGGAGCAGTGCACTGTCGGAGGGGCAGTACTGTGGGAGCGCCGCAATGTCGGAGGGGCGTTACTGAGGGAGCGCCGCACTGTCGGAGGGGCGTTACTGAGGGAGCGCCGCACTGTCGGAGTGGTAGTACTGAGGGAGCGCCGCACTGTCGGAGGGGCAGTACTGAGGGAGCGCCGCACTGTCGGAGGGGCAGTACTGAGGGAGCGCCGCACTGTCGGAGGGGCATTACTGAGGGAGCGCCGCACTGTCGGATGGGCAGTACTGAGGGAGCGCCGCACTGTTGGAGAGGCGGTACTGAAGGAGCGCCGCACTGTCGGAGGGGCGGTACAGAGGGAGCGCCGCACTGTCGGAGGTGTGGTATTGAGGGAGCGCCGCACTGTCGGAGGGGCGGTACTGAGGGAGCGCCGCACTATCGGAGGGGTGGTACTGAGGGAGCGCCGCACTGTCGGAGGGGCGGTACTGAGGGAGCGCCGCACTGTCGGAGGGTAGGTACTGAGGGAGCGCCGCACTGTCGGAGGGGCGGTACTGAGGGAGCGCCGCACTGTCGGAGGGGCAGTCCTGAGGGAGCGCCGCACTGTCGGAGGAGCGGTACTGAGGGAGCGCCGCACTGTCGGAGGGGCAGTACTGAGGGAGCGCCGCACTGTCGGAGGGGCAGTACTGAGGGAGCGCCGCACTGTCGGAGGGGCAGTACTGAGGGAGTGCCGCACTGTCGGAGTGCCAGTACTGAGGGAGCGCCGCACTGTCGGAGGGGCGGTACTGAGGGAGCGCCGCAGTGTTGGAGGGGCGTTACTGAGGCAGTGCCGCACTGTCGGAGGGGCAGTACTGAGGGAGCGCCGCACTGTCGGAGGGGCAGTACTGAGGGAGCGCCGCACTGTCGGAGGTGCATTACTGAGGGAGCGCCGCACTGTCGGAGGGGCAGTAATGAGGGAGCGCCGCACTGTCGGAGGGGCAGTACTGAGGGAGCGCCGCACTGTCGGAGGGGCAGTACTGAGGGAGCGCCGCACTGTCGGAGGGGCAGTACTGAGGGAGCGCCGCACTGTCGGAGGGGCAGTACTGAGGGAGTGCCGCACTGTCGGAGAGGCGGTACTGAGGGAGCGCCGCACTGTCGGAGGGGCGGTACTGAGGGATCGGCGCACTGTCGGAGGGGCGGTACTGAGGGAGCGCCGCACTGTCGGAGGGGCTGTACTGAGGGAGCGCCGCACCGTCGGAGGGACAGTACAGCGGGAGCACCGCACTGTCGGAGGAGCAGTACTGAGGGAGCGCCGCACTGTCGGAGGGGCAGTACTGAGGGAGCGCCGCACTGTCGGAGGGGCAGTACTGAGGGAGCGCCGCACTTTCAGAGGGGCAGTACTGAGGGAGCGCCGCACTGTCGGAGGGGCGTTACTGAGGGAGCGCCGCAATGTCGGAGTGGCAGTACTGAGGGAGCGCCGCACTGTCGGAGGGGCAGTGCTGAGGGAGCGCCGCACTGTCGGAGGGGCGTTACTGAAGGAGCGCCGCACTGTCGGAGGGGCAGTACTGAGGGAGAGCCGCACTGTCGGAGGGGCAGTACTGAGGGAGCGCCGCACTGTCGGAGGGGCGTTACTGAGGGAGCGCCGCACTGTCGGAGGAGCGGTACTGAGGGAGCGCCGCACTGTCGGAGGGGCGGTACTGAGGGAGCGCCGCACTGTCGGAGAGGCGGTACTGAGGGAGCGCCGCACTGTCGGAGGGGCAGTACTGAGGGAGCGCCTCACCGTCGGCGGGACAGAACTGCGGGAGCGCCGCACTGTCGGAGGGGCAGTACTGAGGGAGCGCCGCACTGTCGGAGGGGCAGTACTGACGGAGCAGTGCACTGTCGGAGGGGCAGTACTGTGGGAGCGCCGCAATGTCGGAGGTGCAGTACTGATGGAGCACCGCACTTTCAGAGGGGCAGTACTGAGGGAGCGCCGCACTGTCGGAGGGGCGTTACTGAGGGAGCGCCGCACTGTCGGAGTGCTAGTACTGAGGGAGCGCCGCACTGTCGGAGGGGCAGTACTGAGGGAGCGCCGCACTGTCGGAGGGGCGTTACTGAGGGAGC
This sequence comes from Somniosus microcephalus, assembly GCF_052327205.1. Taxonomy (NCBI): domain Eukaryota; kingdom Metazoa; phylum Chordata; class Chondrichthyes; order Squaliformes; family Somniosidae; genus Somniosus; species Somniosus microcephalus. The sequence goes on along the minus strand of NW_028225185.1, from coordinate 24,146,515 downwards.
GCCGCACTGTCGGAGGGGCAGTACTGAGGGAGCGCCGCACTGTCGGAGGGGCAGTACTGAGGGAGCGCCGCACTGTCGGAGGGGCGCTACTGAGGGAGCGCCGCACTGTCGGAGGGGCAGTACTGAGGGAGCGCCGCACTGTCGGAGAGGCAGTACTGAGGGAGTGCCGCACTGTCGGAGGGGCGGTACTGAGGTAGCGCCGCACTTTCGGGGGGGTGGTATTGAGGGAGCGCCGCACTGTCGGAGGGGCGGTACAGAGGGAGCGCCGCACTGTCGGAGGGTAGGTACTGAGGGAGCGCCGCACTGTCGGAGGGGCGGTACTGAGGGAGCGCCGCACTGTCGGAGGGGCGGTACTGAGGGAGCGCCGCACTCTCGGAGGGGCAGTACTGAGGGAGCGCCGCACTGTCGGAGGGGCAGTACTGAGGGAGCGCCGCACTGTCGGAGGGGCAGTACTGAGGTAGCGCCGCACTGTCGGAGGGGCGTTACTGAGGGAGCGCCGCACTGTCGGAGGGGCGGTACTGAGGGAGCGCCGCACTGTCGGAGAGGCGGTACTGAGGGAGCGCCGCACTGTCGGAGGGGCAGCACTGAGGGAGCGCCGCACTGTCGGAGGGGCAGTACTGGGGGAGCGCCGCACCGTCGGCGGGACAGAACTGCGGGAGCGCCGCACTGTCGGAGGGGCAGTACTGAGGGAGCGCCGCACTGTCGGAGGGGCAGTACTGTGGGAGCGCCGCAATGTCGGAGGTGCAGTACTGATGGAGCACCGCACTTTCAGAGGGGCAGTACTGAGGGAGCGCCGCACTGTCGGAGGGGCGTTACTGAGGGAGCGCCGCACTGTCGGAGTGGTAGTACTGAGGGAGCGCCGCACTGTCGGATGGGCAGTACTGAGGGAGCGCCGCACTGTCGGAGGGGCGTTACTGAGGGAGCGCCGCACTGTCGGAGGGGCAGTACTGAGGGAGCGCCGCACTGTCGGAGGGGCGTTACTGAGGGAGCGCCGCACTGCCGGAGGGGCAGTACTGAGGGAGCGCCGCACTGCCGGAGGGGCAGTACTGAGGGAGCGCCGCACTGTCGGAGAGGCGGTACTGAGGGAGCGCCGCACTGTCGGAGGGGCGGTACTGAGGGAGCGCCGCACTGTCGGAGGGTAGGTACTGAGGGAGCGCCGCACTGTTGGAGGGGCGGTACTGAGGGAGCGCCGCACTGTCGGAGGGGCGGTACTGAGGGAGCGCCGCACTGTCGGAGGGGCAGTACTGAGGGAGCGCCGCACTGTCGGAGTGGTAGTACTGAGGGAGCACCGCACTGTCGGAGGGGCAGTACAGAGGGAGCGCCGCACTGTCGGAGGGGCGTTGCTGAGGGAGCGCCGCACTGTCGGAGGGGCAGTACTGAGGGAGCGCCGCACTGTCGGAGGGGCAGTACTGAGGGAGCGCCGCACTGTCGGAGGGGCGTTACTGAGGGAGCGCCGCACTGTCGGAGGGGCTGTACTGAGGGAGCGCCGCACTGTCGGAGGGGCAGTACTGAGGGAGCGCCGCACTGTCGGAGGGGCAGTACTGAGGGAGCGCCGCACTGTCGGAGGGGCTTTACTGAGGGAGCGCCGCACTGTCGGAGGGGCAGTACTGAGGGAGCGCCGCACTGTCGGAGGGGCAGTACTGAGGCAGTGCCGCACTGTCAGAGGGGCAGTACTGAGGGAGTGCCGCACTGTCGGAGGGGCATTACTGAGGGAGCGCCGCACTGTCGGAGGGGCAGTACTGAGGGAGCGCCGCACTTTCGGAGGGGCAGTACTGAGGGAGCGCCGCACTGTCGGAGGGGCAGTACTGAGGGAGCGCCGCACTGTCGGAGGGGCGGTACAGAGGGATCGCCGCACTGTCGGAGGGGCAGTACTGAGGGGGCGCTGCACTGTCCGAGGGGCGGTACTGAGGGAGCGCCGCACTGACGGAGGGGCAGTACTGAGGGAGCGCCGCACTGTCGGAGGGTCGGTACTGAGGGAGCGCCGCACTGACGGAGGGGCAGTACTGAGGGAGCGCCGCACTGTCTGAGGGGCAGTAATGAGGGAGCGCCGCACTGTCGGAGGGGCGTTACTGAGGGAGCGCCACACTGTCGGAGGGGCGATACTGAGGGAGCGCCGCACTGTCGGTGGGGCGGTACTGAGGGAGCGCCGCATCATCGGAGGGAGTGTACAGCGGGAGCGCCGCACTGTCGGAGGAACAGTACTGAGGGAGCGCCGCACTCTCGGAGGGGTAGTACTGAGGGAGCGCCGCACTGTCGGAGGGTCAGTACTGAGGGAGCGACGTACTGTCGGAGGGGCAGTACTGATGGAGCACTGCACTGACGGAGGGGCAGTACTGAGGGAGCGCCGCACTGTCGGAGGGGCAGTACTGAGGGCGGGCCGCATTTTCAGAGGGGCAGTACTGAGGGAGCGCCGCACTGTCGGAGTGGCGTTACTGAGGGAGCGCCGCACTCTCGGAGTGGTAGTACTGAGGGAGCGCCGCACTGTCGGAGGGGCAGTACAGAGGGAGCGCCGCACTGTCGGAGGGGCGTTGCTGAGGGAGCGCCGCACTGTCGGAGGGGCAGTACTGAGGGAGCGCCGCACTGTCGGAGGGGCAGTACTGAGGGAGCGCCGCACTGTCGGAGGGGCGTTACTGAGGGAGCGCCGCACTGTCGGAGGGGCAGTACTGAAGGAACGCCGCACTGTCGGAGGGGCGTTACTGAGGGAGCGCCGCACTGTCGGAGGGGCAGTACTGAGGGAGCGCCGCACTGTCGGAGAGGCGGTACTGAGGGAGCGCCGCACTGTCGGAGGGGCGGTACTGAGGGAGCGCCGCACTGTCGGAGGGGCATTACTGAGGGAGCGCCGCACTGTCGGAGGGGCAGTACTGAGGGAGCACTGCACTGTCGGAGGGGTGGTACTGAGGGAGCGCAGCACTGTCGGAGGTGCAGTACTGAGGGAGCGCCACAATGTCGGAGGGGCAGGACTGAAGGAGCGCTGCACTGTCGGAGTGGCAGTACTGTGGGAGGGCCGCACTGTCAGAGGGGCAGTACTGAGGGAGCGCCGCACTGTCGGAGGGGCAGTACTGAGGGAGCGCCGCACTTTCAGAGGGGCAGTACTGAGGGAGCGCCGCACTGTCGGAGGGGAGTTACTGAGGGAGCGCCGCACTGTCGGAGTGGTAGTACTGAGGGAGCGCCGCACTGTCGGAGGTGCAGTACTGAGGGAGCGCCGCACTGTCGGAGGTTCGGTACTGAGGGAGCGCCGCACTGTCGGAGGGGCGGTACTGAGGGAGCGCCGCACTGTCGGAGGGATAGTACTGAGGGAGCGCCGCACTGTCGGAGGGGCAGTACTGAGGGAGCGCCGCACTGTCGGAGGGGCAGTACTGAGAGAGCGCCGCACTGTCGGAGGGGCAGTACTGAGGGAGCGCCGCACTGTCGGAGGGGCAGTACTGAGGGAGCGCCGCACTGTCGGAGGGGCAGTACTGAGGGAGCGCCGCACTGTCGGAGTGGCAGTACTGAGGGAGCGCCGCACTGTCGGAGGGGCAGTACTGAGGGAGCGCCGCACTGTTGGTGGGTCGTTACTGAGGCAGTGCCGCACTGTCGGAGGGGCAGTACTGAGGGAGCGCCGCACTGTCGGAGGGGCAGTACTGAGGGAGTGCCGCACTGTCGGAGGGGCATTACTGAGGGAGCGCCGCACTGTCGGAGGGGCAGTACTGAGGGAGCTCCGCACTGTCGGAGCGGCAGTACTGAGGGAGCGCTGCACTGTCGGAGGGGCAGTACTGAGGGAGCGCCGCACTGTCGGAGGGGCAGTACTGAGGGAGCGCCGCACTGTCAGAGGGGCAGTACTGAGGGAGCGCCGCACTGTCGGAGGGGCAGTACTGAGGGATCGGCGCACTGTCGGAGGGCCGGTACTGAGGAACGCCGCACTGTCGGAGAGGCGGTACTGAGGGAGCGCCGCACTGTCGGAGGGGCGGTACTGAGAGATCGGCGCACTGTCGGAGGGGCGGTACTGAGGGAGCACCGCACCATCGGAGGGACAGTACAGCGGGAGCGCCGCACTGTCGGATGAGCAGTACTGAGGGAGCGCCGCACTGTCGGAGTGGCAGTACAGAGGGAGGGCCTCGGGGCAGTACTGAGGGAGCGCCGCACTGTCGGAGGGGCAGTACTGAGGCAGTGCCGCACTGTCAGAGGGGCAGTACTGAGGGAGCGCCGCACTACCGGAGGGGCGGTACTGAGGGAGCGCCGCACTGACGGAGGGGCAGCACTGAGGGAGCGCCGCACTGTCGGAGGGGCAGTACTGAGGGAGCGCCGCACTGTCGGAGGGGCGTTACTGAGGGAGCGCCGCACTGTCGGAGGGGCAGTAATGAGGGAGCGCCGCACTGTCGGAGGGGCGGTACTGAGGGAGCGCCGCACTGTCGGAGGGGCAGTACTGAGGGAGCGCCGCACTGTCAGAGGGGCAGTACTGAGGGAGCGCCACAATGTCGGAGGGGCAGTACTGAAGGAGCGGCGCACTGTCGGAGGGGCAGTACTGAGTGAGTGCCGCACTGTCGGAGGGGTAGGACTGAGGGAGCGCCGCACTGTCGGAGAGGCAGTACTGAGGGAGCACCGCACTGTCGGAGGGGCAGTACTGAGGGAGCGCCACATTGTCGGAGCGGCAGTACTGAAGGAGCGCCGCACTGTCGGAGTGGCAGTACTGAGGGTGCGCTGCACTGTCGGAGTGGCAGTACTGACTGTCAGAGGGGCAGTACTGAGGGAGCGCCGCACTGTCGGAGGGGCAGTACTGAGGCAGTGCCGCACTGTCAGAGGGGCAGTACTGAGGGAGCGCCGCACTGTCGGAGGGGCATTACTGAGGGAGCGCCGCACTGTCGGAGGGGCAGTACTGAGGGAGCGCCGCACTGTCGGAGGGGCAGTACTGAGGGAGTGCCGCACTGTCGGAGGGGCAGTACTGAGGGAGCACCGCACTGACGGAGGGGCAGTACTGAGGGAGCGCCGCACTGTCGGAGGGTTGGTACTGAGGGAGCGCCGCACTGTCGGAGGGGCAGTACTGAGGGAGCACCGCACTTTCAGAGGGGCAGTACTGAGGGAGCGCCGCACTGTCGGAGGGGCGTTACTGAGGGAGCGCCGCACTGTCGGAGTGGTAGTACTGAGGGAGCGCCGCACTGTCGGAGGGGCAGTACTGAGGGAGCGCCACACTGTCGGAGGGGCAGTACTGAGGGAGCGCATGCACTGTCGGAGGGGCAGTACTGAGGGAGCGCCGCACTGTCGGAGGGGCGTTACAGAGGGAGCGCCGCACTGTCGGAGGGGCAGTACTGAGGGAGCGCCGCACTGTCGGAGAGGCGGTACTGAGGGAGCGCCGCACTGTCGGAGGGGCAGCACTGAGGGAGCGCCGCACTGTCGGAGGGGCAGTACTGAGGGAGCGCCGCACCGTCGGCGGGACAGAACTGCGGGAGCGCCGCACTGTCGGAGGGGCAGTACTGAGGGAGCGCCGCACTGTCGGAGGGGCAGTACTGACGGAGCAGTGCACTGTCGGAGGGGCAGTACTGTGGGAGCGCTGCAATGTCGGAGGGTCGTTACTGAGGGAGCGCCGCACTGTCGGAGGGGCGTTACTGAGGGAGCGCCGCACTGTCGGAGTGGTAGTACTGAGGGAGCGCCGCACTGTCGGAGGGGCAGTACTGAGGGAGCGCCGCACTGTCGGAGGGGCAGTACTGAGGGAGCGCCGCACTGTCGGAGGGGCATTACTGAGGGAGCGTCGCACTGTCGGATGGGCAGTACTGAGGGAGCGCCGCACTGTTGGAGAGGCGGTACTGAAGGAGCGCCGCACTGTCGGAGGGGCGGTACAGAGGGAGCGCCGCACTGTCGGAGGGGCAGTACTGAGGGAGCGCCGCACTGTCGGAGGGGCAGTAATGAGGGAGCGCCGCACTGTCGGAGGGGCGGTACTGAGGGAGCGCCGCACTGTCGGAGGGGCAGTACTGAGGGAGCACCGCACTGTCAGAGGGGCAGTACTGAGGGAGCGCCACAATGTCGGAGGGGCAGTACTGAAGGAGCGGCGCACTGTCGGAGGGGCAGTACTGAGTGAGTGCCGCACTGTCGGAGGGGTAGGACTGAGGGAGCGCCGCACTGTCGGAGAGGCAGTACTGAGGGAGCACCGCACTGTCGGAGGGGCAGTACTGAGGGAGCGCCACAATGTCGGAGCGGCAGTACTGAAGGAGCGCTGCACTGTCGGAGTGGCAGTACTGAGGGTGCGCTGCACTGTCGGAGTGGCAGTACTGACTGTCAGAGGGGCAGTACTGAGGGAGCGCCGCACTGTCGGAGGGGCAGTACTGAGGCAGTGCCGCACTGTCAGAGGGGAAGTACTGAGGGAGCGCCGCACTGTCGGAGGGGCATTACTGAGGGAGCGCCGCACTGTCGGAGGGGCAGTACTGAGGGAGCGCCGCACTGTCGGAGGGGCAGTACTGAGGGAGCGCCGCACTGTCGGAGGGGCAGTACTGAGGGAGCACCGCACTGACGGAGGGTTGGTACTGAGGGAGCGCCACACTGACGGAGGCGCAGTACTGAGGGAGCGCCGCACTGTCTGAGGGGCAGTAATGAGGGAGCGCCGCACTGTCGGAGGGGCGTTACTGAGGGAGCGCCACACTGTCGGAGGGGTGATACTGAGGGAGCGCCGCACTGTCGGAGGGTCGGCACTGAGGGAGCGCCGCACTGTCGGAGGGGCAGTACTGAGGGAGCGCCACACCGTCGGAGGGACAGTACAGCGGGAGCGCCGCACTGTCGGAGGAACAGTACTGAGGGAGCGCCGCACTGTCGGAGGGGCGTTACTGAGGGAGCGCCGCACTGTCGGAGGGGCAGTTCTGAGGGAGCGCTGCACTGTCGGAGGGGCAGTACTGAGGGAGCGCCGCACTGTCGGAGGCGCAGTACTGAGGGACCGCCGCACTGTCGGAGGGGCAGTACTGAGGGAGCGCCGCACTGTCGGAGAGGCAGTACTGAGGGAGCGCCGCACTTTCAGAGGGGCAGTACTGAGGGAGCGCCGCACTGTCGGAGGGGCGTTACTGAGGGAGCGCCGCACTGTCGGAGTGGTAGTACTGAGGGAGCACCGCACTGTCGGAGGGGCAGTACTGAGGGAGCGCCACACTGTCGGAGGGGCGGTACTGAGGGAGCGCCGCACTGTCGGAGGGGTGGTACTGAGGGAGCGCCGCACTGTCGGAGGGGCGGTACTGAGGGAGCGCCGCACTGTCGGAGGGTAGGTACTGAGGGAGCGCCGCACTGTCGGAGGGGCGGTACTGAGGGAGCGCCGCACTGTCGGAGGGGCAGTACTGAGGGAGCGCCGCACTGTCGGAGGAGCGGTACTGAGGGAGCGCCGCACTGTCAGAGGGGCAGTACTGAGGGAGCGCCGCACTGTCGGAGGGGCAGTACTGAGGGAGCGCCGCTCTGTCGGAGGGGCAGTACTGAGGGAGTGCCGCAATGTCGGAGTGGCAGTACTGAGGGAGCGCCGCACTGTCGGAGGGGCGGTACTGAGGGAGCGCCGCAGTGTTGGAGGGGCGTTACTGAGGCAGTGCCACACTGTCGGAGGGGCAGTACTGAGGGAGCGCCGCACTGTCGGAGGGGCAGTACTGAGGGAGCGCCGCACTGTCGGAGGTGCATTACTGAAGGAGCGCCGCACTGTCGGAGGGGCAGTACTGAGGGAGCGCCGCACTGTCGGAGGGGCAGTACTGCGGGAGCGCCGCACTGTCGGAGGGGCAGTACTGAGGGAGCGCCGCACTGTCGGAGGGGCAGTACTGAGGGAGCGCCGCACTGTCGGAGGGGCAGTACTGAGGGAGTGCCGCACTGTCGGAGAGGCGGTACTGAGTGAGCGTCGCACTGTCGGAGGGGCGGTACTGAGGGAGCGCCGCACTGTCGGAGGGGCTGTACTGAGTGAGCGCCGCACCGTCGGAGGGCCAGTACAGCGGGAGCACCGCACTGTCGGAGGAGCAGTACTGAGGGAGCGCCGCACTGTCGGAGGGGCAGTACTGAGGGAGCGCCGCACTGTCGGAGGGGCAGTACTGAGGGTGCGCTGCACTTTCAGAGGGGCAGTACTGAGGGAGCGCCGCACTGTCGGAGGGGCGTTACTGAGGGAGCGCCGCAATGTCGGGGGCGTGGTATTGAGGGAGCGCCGCACTGTCGGAGGGGCGGTACAGAGGGAGCGCCGTACTGTCGGAGGGTAGGTACTGAGGGAGCACCGCACTGTTGGAGGGGCGGTACTGAGGGAGCGCCGCACTGTCGGTGGGGCGGTACTGAGGGAGCGCCGCACTGTCGGAGGGGCAGTACTGAGGGAGCGCCGCACTGTCGGAGGGGCAGTACTGAGGGAGCGCCGCACTGTCGGAGGGGCAGTACTGAGGTAGCACCGCACTGTCGGAGGGGCGTTACTGAGGGAGCGCCGCACTGTCGGAGGGGCGGTACTGAGGGAGCGCCGCCCTGTCGGAGAGGCGGTACTGAGGGAGCGCCGCACTGTCGGAGGGGCAGCACTGAGGGAGCGCCGCACTGTCGGAGGGGCAGTACTGAGGGAGCGCCGCACCGTCGGCGGGACAGAACTGCGGGAGCGCCGCACTGTCGGAGGGGCAGTACTGAGGGAGCGCCGCACTGTCGGAGGGGCAGTACTGTGGGAGCGCCGCAATGTCGGAGGTGCAGTACTGATGGAGCACCGCACTTTCAGAGGGGCAGTACTGAGGGAGCGCTGCACTGTCGGAGGGGCGTTACTGAGGGAGCGCCGCACTGTCGGAGTGGTAGTACTGAGGGAGCGCCGCACTGTCGGAGGGGCAGTACTGAGGGAGCGCCGCACTGTCGGAGGGGCGTTACTGAGGGAGCGCCGCACTGTCGGAGGGGCAGTACTGAGGGAGCGCCGCACTGTCGGAGGGGCAGTACTGAGGGAGCGCCGCACTGTCGGAGGGGCGTTACTGAGGGAGCGCCGCACTGCCGGAGGGGCAGTACTGAGGGAGCGCCGCACTGTCGGAGAGGCGGTACTGAGGGAGCGCCGCACTGTCGGAGGGGCGGTACTGAGGGAGCGCCGCACTGTCGGAGGGTAGGTACTGAGGGAGCGCCGCACTGTCGGAGGGGCGGTACTGAGGGAGCGCCGCACTGTCGGAGGGGCGGTACTGAGGGAGCGCCGCACTGTCGGAGGGGCGGTACTGAGGGAGCGCCGCAGTGTTGGAGGGGCGTTACTGTGGGAGCGCCGCACTGTCGGAGGGGCAGTACAGAGGGAGCGCCGCATTGTCGGAGGGGCATTACTGAGGGAGCGCCGCACTGTCGGAGGGGCAGTACTGAGGGCGGGCCTCACTTTCAGAGGGGCAGTATTGAGGGAGCGCCGCACTGTCGGAGTGGCGTTACTGAGGGAGCGCCACACTGTCAGAGTGGTAGTACTGAGGGAGCACCGCACTGTCGGAGGGGCAGTACAGAGGGAGCGCCGCACTGTCGGAGGGGCGTTGCTGAGGGAGCGCCGCACTGTCGGAGGGGCAGTACTGAGGGAGCGCCGCACTGTCGGAGGGGCAGTACTGAGGGAGCGCCGCACTGTCGGAGGGGCGTTACTGAGGGAGCGCCGCACTGTCGGAGGGGCTGTACTGAGGGAGCGCCGCACTGTCGGAGGGGCAGTACTGAGGGAGCGCCGCACTGTCGGAGGGGCAGTACTGAGGGAGCGCCGCACTGTCGGAGGGGTGGTACTGAGGGAGCGCCGCAGTGTTGGAGGGGCGTTACTGAGGCAGTGCCGCACTGTCGGAGGGGCAGTACTGAGGGAGCGCCGCACTGTCGGAGGGGCAGTACTGAGGGAGCGCCGCACTGTCGGAGGGGCATTACTGAGGGAGCGCCGCACTGTCGGAGGGGCAGTACTGAGGGAGCGCCGCACTGTCGGAGGGGCAGTACTGAGGGAGCGCCGCACTGTCGGAGGGGCAGTACTGAGGGAGCGCCGCACTGTCGGAGGGGCAGTACTGAGGGAGCGCCGCACTGTCGGAGGGGCAGTACTGAGGGAGCGCCGCACTGTCGGAGAGGCGGTACTGAGGGAGCGCCGCACTGTCGGAGGGGCAGTACTGAGGGAGCGCCGCACTGTCGGAGGGGCAGTACTGAGGGTGCGCTGCACTTTCAGAGGGGCAGTACTGAGGGAGCGCCGCACTGTCGGAGGGGCGTTACTGAGGGAGCGCCGCAATGTCGGGGGCGTGGTATTGAGGGAGCGCCGCACTGTCGGAGGGGCGGTACAGAGGGAGCGCCGTACTGTCGGAGGGTAGGTACTGAGGGAGCACCGCACTGTTGGAGGGGCGGTACTGAGGGAGCGCCGCACTGTCGGTGGGGGCGGTACTGAGGGAGCGCCGCACTGTCGGAGGGGCAGTACTGAGGGAGCGCCGCACTGTCGGAGGGGCAGTACTGAGGGAGCGCCGCACTGTCGGAGGGGCAGTACTGAGGTAGCACCGCACTGTCGGAGGGGCGTTACTGAGGGAGCGCCGCACTGTCGGAGGGGCGGTACTGAGGGAGCGCCGCCCTGTCGGAGAGGCGGTACTGAGGGAGCGCCGCACTGTCGGAGGGGCAGCACTGAGGGAGCGCCGCACTGTCGGAGGGGCAGTACTGAGGGAGCGCCGCACCGTCGGCGGGACAGAACTGCGGGAGCGCCGCACTGTCGGAGGGGCAGTACTGAGGGAGCGCCGCACTGTCGGAGGGGCAGTACTGTGGGAGCGCCGCAATGTCGGAGGTGCAGTACTGATGGAGCACCGCACTTTCAGAGGGGCAGTACTGAGGGAGCGCTGCACTGTCGGAGGGGCGTTACTGAGGGAGCGCCGCACTGTCGGAGTGGTAGTACTGAGGGAGCGCCGCACTGTCGGAGGGGCAGTACTGAGGGAGCGCCGCACTGTCGGAGGGGCGTTACTGAGGGAGCGCCGCACTGTCGGAGGGGCAGTACTGAGGGAGCGCCGCACTGTCGGAGGGGCAGTACTGAGGGAGCGCCGCACTGTCGGAGGGGCGTTACTGAGGGAGCGCCGCACTGCCGGAGGGGCAGTACTGAGGGAGCGCCGCACTGTCGGAGAGGCGGTACTGAGGGAGCGCCGCACTGTCGGAGGGGCGGTACTGAGGGAGCGCCGCACTGTCGGAGGGTAGGTACTGAGGGAGCGCCGCACTGTCGGAGGGGCGGTACTGAGGGAGCGCCGCACTGTCGGAGGGGCGGTACTGAGGGAGCGCCGCACTGTCGGAGGGGCGGTACTGAGGGAGCGCCGCAGTGTTGGAGGGGCGTTACTGTGGGAGCGCCGCACTGTCGGAGGGGCAGTACAGAGGGAGCGCCGCATTGTCGGAGGGGCATTACTGAGGGAGCGCCGCACTGTCGGAGGGGCAGTACTGAGGGCGGGCCTCACTTTCAGAGGGGCAGTATTGAGGGAGCGCCGCACTGTCGGAGTGGCGTTACTGAGGGAGCGCCGCACTGTCAGAGTGGTAGTACTGAGGGAGCACCGCACTGTCGGAGGGGCAGTACAGAGGGAGCGCCGCACTGTCGGAGGGGCGTTGCTGAGGGAGCGCCGCACTGTCGGAGGGGCAGTACTGAGGGAGCGCCGCACTGTCGGAGGGGCAGTACTGAGGGAGCGCCGCACTGTCGGAGGGGCGTTACTGAGGGAGCGCCGCACTGTCGGAGGGGCTGTACTGAGGGAGCGCCGCACTGTCGGAGGGGCAGTACTGAGGGAGCGCCGCACTGTCGGAGGGGCAGTACTGAGGGAGCGCCGCACTGTCGGAGGGGTGGTACTGAGGGAGCGCCGCAGTGTTGGAGGGGCGTTACTGAGGCAGTGCCGCACTGTCGGAGGGGCAGTACTGAGGGAGCGCCGCACTGTCGGAGGGGCAGTACTGAGGGAGCGCCGCACTGTCGGAGGGGCATTACTGAGGGAGCGCCGCACTGTCGGAGGGGCAGTACTGAGGGAGCGCCGCACTGTCGGAGGGGCAGTACTGAGGGAGCGCCGCACTGTCGGAGGGGCAGTACTGAGGGAGCGCCGCACTGTCGGAGGGGCAGTACTGAGGGAGCGCCGCACTGTCGGAGGGGCAGTACTGAGGGAGCGCCGCACTGTCGGAGAGGCGGTACTGAGGGAGCGCCGCACTGTCGGAGGGGCGGTACTGAGGGATCGGCGCACTGTCGGAGGGGCGGTACTGAGGGAGCGCCGCACTGTCGGAGGGCTGTACTGAGGGAGCGCCGCACCGTCGGAGGGACAGTACAGCGGGAGCACCGCACTTTCGGAGGAGCAGTACTGAGGGAGCGCCGCACTGTCGGAGTGGCAGTACTGAGGGAGCGCCGCAATGTCGGAGGGGCAGTACTGATGGGGCACTGCACTGTCGGTGGGGCAGTACTGAGGGAGCGCCGCACTGTTGGAGGAGCAGTACTGAGAGAGCGCCGCACTGTCGGAGGGGCAGTACTGAGGGAGCGCCGCACTGTCGGAGGGGCAGTACTGAGGGAGCGCCGCACTTTCAGAGGGGCAGTACTGAGGGAGCGCCGCACTGTTGGTGTGGCAGTACTGAGGGAGCGCCGCACTGTCGGAGGGGCAGTACTGAAGGAGCGCCGCACTGTCGGAGGGGCGTTACTGAGGGAGCCGCACTGTCGGAGGGGTACTGGGGAGCGCGCACTGTCGGGGGCATACTGAGAGCCCGCACTGTCGGAGGGGCAGTACTGAGGGAGTGCCGCACTGTCGGAGGGGCGTTACTGAGGGAGCGCCGCACTGTCGGAGGGGCGGTACTGAGGGAGCGCCGCACTGTCGGAGAGGCGGTACTGAGGGAGCGCCGCACTGTCGGAGGGGCAGTACTGAGGGAGCGCCGCACTGTCGGAGGGGCAGTACTGACGGAGCAGTGCACTGTCGGAGGGGCAGTACTGTGGGAGCGCCGCAATGTCGGAGGTGCAGTACTGATGGAGCACCGCACTTTCAGAGGGGCAGTACTGAGGGAGCGCCGCACTGTCGGAGGGGCGTTACTGAGGGAGCGCCGCACTGTCGGAGTGGTAGTACTGAGGGAGCGCCGCACTGTCGGATGGGCAGTACTGAGGGAGCGCCGCACTGTCGGAGGGGCGTTACTGAGGGAGCGCCGCACTGTCGGAGGGGCAGTACTGAGGGAGCGCCGCACTGTCGGAGGGGCAGTACTGAGGGAGCGCCGCACTGTCGGAGGGGCGTTACTGAGGGAGCGCCGCACTGTCGGAGGGGCAGTACTGAGGGAGCGCCGCACTTTCGGAGAGGCGGTACTGAGGGAGCGCCGCACTGTCGGAGGGGCGGTACTGAGGGAGCGCCGCACTGTCGGAGGGGTGGTATTGAGGGAGCGCCGCACTGTCGGAGGGGCGGTACAGAGGGAGCGCCGCACTGTCGGAGGGTAGGTACTGAGGGAGCGCCGCACTGTCGGAGGTGCGGTACTGGGGGGAGCGCCGCACTGTCGGAGGGGCGGTACTGATGGAGCGCCGCACTGTCGGAGGTGCAGTACTGAGGGAGCGCCGCACTGTCGGAGGGGCAGTACTGAGGGAGCGCCGCACTGTCGGAGGGGCAGTACTGAGGTAGCGCCGCACTGTCGGAGGGGCGTTACTGAGGGAGCGCCGCTCTGTCGGAGGGGCGGTACTGAGGGAGCGCCGCACTGTCGGAGAGGCGGTACTGAGGGAGCGCCGCACTGTCGGAGGGGCAGCACTGAGGGAGCGCCGCACTGTCGGAGGGGCAGTACTGAGGGAGCGCCGCACCGTCGGCGGGACAGAACTGCGGGAGCGCCGCACTGTCGGAGGGCCAGTACTGAGGGAGCGCCGCACTGTCGGAGGGGCAGTACTGAGGGAGCGCCGCACTGTCGGAGGGGCAGTACTGTGGGAGCGCCGCAATGTCGGAGGTGCAGTACTGATGGAGCACCGCACTTTCAGAGGGGCAGTACTGAGGGAGCGCCGCACTGTCGGAGGGGCGTTACTGAGGGAGCGCCGCACTGTCGGAGTGGTAGTACTGAGGGAGCGCCGCACTGTCGGAGGGGCAGTACTGAGGGAGCGCCGCACTGTCGGAGGGGCGTTACTGAGGGAGCGCCGCACTGTCGGAGGGGCAGTACTGAGGGAGCGCCGCACTGTCGGAGGCGCAGTACTGAGGGAGCGCCGCACTGTTGGAGGGGCGTTACTGAGGGAGCGCCGCACTGCCGGAGGGGCAGTACTGAGGGAGCGCCGCACTGTCGGAGGGGTGGTATTGAGGGAGCGCCGCACTGTCGGCGGGGCGGTACTGAGGGAGCGCCGCACTGTCGGAGGGTAGGTACTGAGGGAGCGCCGCACTGTCGGAGGGGCGGTACTGAGGGAGCGCCGCACGGTCGGAGGGGGGTACTGAGGGAGCGCCGCACTGTCGGAGGGGCAGTACTGAGGGAGCGCCACACTGTCGGAGGGGCAGTACTGAGGGAGCGCCGCACTGTCGGAGGGGCAGTACTGAGGGAGCGCCGCACTGTCGGAGTGGCAGTACTGAGGGAGCGCCGCACTGTCGGAGGGGCGGTACTGAGGGAGCGCCGCAGTGTTGGAGGGGCGTTACTGAGGGAGCGCCGCACTGTCGGAGGGGCAGTACAGAGGGAGCGCCGCACTGTCAGAGGGGCGTTACTGAGGGAGCGCCGCACTGCCGGAGGGGCAGTACTGAGGGAGCGCCGCACTGTCGGAGAGGCGGGTACTGAGGGAGCGCCGCACTGTCGGAGGGGCGGTACTGAGGGAGCGCCGCACTGTCGGAGGGTAGGTACTGAGGGAGCGCCGCACTGTCGGAGGGGCGGTACTGAGGGAGCGCCGCACTGTCGGAGGGGCGGTACTGAGGGAGCGCCGCACTGTCGGAGGGGCAGTACTGAGGGAGCGCCACACTGTCGGAGGGGCAGTACTGAGGGAGCGCCGCACTGTCGGAGGGGCAGTACTGAGGGAGCGCCGCACTGTCGGAGTGGCAGTACTGAGGGAGCGCCGCACTGTCGGAGGGGCGGTACTGAGGGAGCGCCGCAGTGTTGGAGGGGCGTTACTGTGGGAGCGCCGCACTGTCGGAGGGGCAGTACAGAGGGAGCGCCGCATTGTCGGAGGGGCATTACTGAGGGAGCGCCGCACTGTCGGAGGGGCAGTACTGAGGGAGCGCCGCACTGTCGGAGGGGCAGTACTGAGGGAGCGCCGCACTGTCGGAGGGGCAGTACTGAGGGAGCGCCGCACTGTCGGAGGGGCAGTACTGAGGGAGCGCCGCACTGTCGGAGGGGCAGTACTGAGGGAGCGCCGCACTGTCGGAGAGGCGGTACTGAGGGTGCGCCGCACTGTCGGAGGGGCGGTACTGAGGGATCGGCGCACTGTCGGAGGGGCGGTACTGAGGGAGCGCCGCACTGTCGGAGGGGCTGTACTGAGGGAGCGCTGCACCGTCGGAGGGACAGTACAGCGGGAGCGCCGCACTGTCGGAGGAGCAGTACTGAGGGAGCGCTGCACTGTCGGAGGGGCAGTACTGAGGCAGTGCCGCACTGTCAGAGGGGCAGTACTGAGGGAGCGCCGCACTGTCGGAGGGGCAGTACTGAGGCAGTGCCGCACTGTCAGAGGGGCAGTACTGAGGGAGCGCCGCACTGTCGGAGGGGCATTACTGAGGGATCGCCGCACTGTCGGAGGGGAAGTACTGAGGGAGCGCCGCACTGTCGGAGGGGCAGTACTGAGGGCGGGCCGCACTTTCAGAGGGGCAGTACTGAGGGAGCGCCGCACTGTCGGAGTGGCGTTACTGAGGGAGCGCCGCACTGTCAGAGTGGTAGTACTGAGGGAGCACCGCACTGTCGGAGGGGCAGTACAGAGGGAGCGCCGCACTGTCGGAGGGGCGTTGCTGAGGGAGCGCCGCACTGTCGGAGGGGCAGTACTGAGGGAGCGCCGCACTGTCGGAGGGGCAGTACTGAGGGAGCGCCGCACTGTCGGAGGGGCGTTACTGAGGGAGCGCCGCACTGTCGGAGGGGCTGTACTGAGGGAGCGCCGCACTGTCGGAGGGGCAGTACTGAGGGAGCGCCGCACTGTCGGAGGGGCAGTACTGAGGGAGCGCCGCACTGTCGGAGGGGCGGTACTGAGGGAGCGCCGCAGTGTTGGAGGGGCGTTACTGAGGCAGTGCCGCACTGTCGGAGGGGCAGTACTGAGGGAGCGCCGCACTGTCGGAGGGGCAGTACTGAGGGAGCGCAGCACTGTCGGAGGGGCATTACTGAGGGAGCGCCGCACTGTCGGAGGGGCAGTACTGAGGGAGCGCCGCACTGTCGGAGGGGCAGTACTGAGGGAGCGCCGCACTGTCGGAGGGGCAGTACTGAGGGAGCGCCGCACTGTCGGAGGGGCAGTACTGAGGGAGCGCCGCACTGTCGGAGGGGCAGTACTGAGGGAGCGCCGCACTGTCGGAGAGGCGGGTACTGAGGGAGCGCCGCACTGTCGGAGGGGCGGTACTGAGGGATCGGCGCACTGTCGGAGGGGCGGTACTGAGGGAGCGCCGCACTGTCGGAGGGGCTGTACTGAGGGAGCGCCGCACCGTCGGAGGGACAGTACAGCGGGAGCACCGCACTTTCGGAGGAGCAGTACTGAGGGAGCGCCGCACTGTCGGAGTGGCAGTACTGAGGGAGCGCCGCAATGTCGGAGGGGCAGTACTGATGGGGCACTGCACTGTCGGTGGGGCAGTACTGAGGGAGCGCCGCACTGTTGGAGGAGCAGTACTGAGAGAGCGCCGCACTGTCGGAGGGGCAGTACTGAGGGAGCGCCGCACTGTCGGAGGGGCAGTACTGAGGGAGCGCCGCACTTTCAGAGGGGCAGTACTGAGGGAGCGCCGCACTGTTGGTGTGGCAGTACTGAGGGAGTGCCGCACTGTCGGAGGGGCAGTACTGAAGGAGCGCCGCACTGTCGGAGGGGCGTTACTGAGGGAGCGCCGCACTGTCGGAGGGGCAGTACTGAGGGAGCGCCGCACTGTCGGAGGGGCAGTACTGAGGGAGTGCCGCACTGTCGGAGGGGCGTTACTGAGGGAGCGCCGCACTGTCGGAGGGGCGGTACTGAGGGAGCACCGCACTGTCGGAGAGGCGGTACTGAGGGAGCGCCGCACTGTCGGAGGGGCAGTACTGAGGGAGCAGTGCACTGTCGGAGGGGCAGTACTGTGGGAGCGCCGCAATGTCGGAGGTGCAGTACTGATGGAGCACCGCACTTTCAGAGGGGCAGTACTGAGGGAGCGCCGCACTGTCGGAGGGGCGTTACTGAGGGAGCGTCGCACTGACGGAGTGGTAGTACTGAGGGAGCGCCGCACTGTCGGATGGGCAGTACTGAGGGGAGCGCCGCACTGTCGGAGGGGCGTTACTGAGGGAGCGCCGCACTGTCGGAGGGGCAGTACTGAGGGAGCGCCGCACTGTCGGAGGGGCAGTACTGAGGGAGCGCCGCACTGTCGGAGGGTCGGAACTGAGGGAGCGCCGCACTGACGGAGGGGCAGTACTGAAGGAGCTCCGCACTGTCGGAGGGGCAGTAATGAGGGAGGGCCGCACTGTCGGAGGGGCGCTACTGAGGGAGCGCCCACTGTCGGAGGGGCGGTACGGAGGGAGCGCTGCACTGTCGGAGGGGCACGACTGAGGGAGCGCCGCACTGTCGGAGGGGCAGTACTGAGGGAGCGCCGCACTGTCGGTGGGGCAGTACTGAGGGAGCGCCGCACTGTTGGAGGAGCAGTACTGAGGGAGCGCCGCACTGTCGGAGGGGCAGTACTGAGGGAGCGCCGCACTGTCGGATGGGCAGTACTGAGGGAGCGCCACACTGTCGGAGGGGCAGTACTGAGGGAGCGCCGCACTTTCAGAGGGGCAGTACTGAGGGAGCGCCGCACTGTCGGAGGGGCGTTACTGAGGGAGCGCCGCACTGTCGGAGTGGTAGTACTGAGGGAGCGCCGCACTGTCGTAGGGGCACTACTGAGGGAGTGCCGCACTGTCGGAGGGGCAGTACTGAGGGAGCGCCGCACTGTCGGAGGGGCAGTACCGAGGGAGCGCCGCACTGCCGGAGGGGCAGTACTGAGGGGGCGCCGCACTGTCCGAGGGGCGGGTACTGAGGGAGCGCCGCACTGTCGGAGGGTCGGCACTGAGGGAGCGCCGCACTGACGGAGGGGCAGTACTGAGGGAGCTCCGCACTGTCGGAGGGGCAGTAATGAGGGAGGGCCGCACTGTCGGAGGGGCGTTACTGAGGGAGCGCCGCACTGTCGGAGGGGCGGTACGGAGGGAGCGCCGCACTGTCGGAGGGGCACGACTGAGGGAGCGCCGCACTGTCGGAGGGGCAGTACTGAGGGAGCGCCGCACTGTCGGTGGGGCAGTACTGAGGGAGCGCCGCGCTGTTGGAGGAGCAGTACTGAGGGAGCGCCGCACTGTCGGAGGGGCAGTACTGAGGGAGCGCCGCACTGTCGGAGGGGCAGTACTGAGGGAGCGCCGCACTGTCGGAGGGGCAGTACTGAGGGAGCGCCGCACTTTCAGAGGGGCAGTACTGAGGGAGCGCCGCACTGTCGGAGGGGCGTTACTGAGGGAGCGCCGCACTGTCGGAGTGGTAGTACTGAGGGAGCGCCGCACTGTCGGAGGGGCAGTACTGAGGGAGCGACGCACCGTTGGAGGGACAGTACAGCGGGAGCGCCGCACTGTCGGAGGAACAGTACTGAGGGAGCGCCGCACTGTCGGAGGGGCAGTACTGAGGGAGCGCCGCACTGTCGGAGGGTCAGTAGTGAGGGAGCGCCGCACTGTCGGAGGGGCAGTACTGATGCAGCACTGCACTGACGGAGGGGCAGTACTCAGGGAGCGCCGCACTGTCGGAGGGGCAGTACTGAGGGAGCGCCGCATTGTCGGAGAGGCAGCACTGAGGGAGCGCCGCACTTTCAGAGGGGCAGTACTGAGGGAGCGCCGCACTGTCGGAGGGGCGTTACTGAGGGAGCGCCGCACTGTCGGAGTGGTAGTACTGAGGGAGCGCCGTAATGTCGGAGGGGCAGTACAGAGGGAGCGCCGCACTGTCGGAGGGGCGTTACTGAGGGAGCGCCGCACTGTCGGAGGGGCAGTACTGAGGGAGCGCCGCACCGTCGGAGGGACACTACAGCGGGAGCGCCGCACTGTCGGAGGAATAGTACTGAGGGAGCGCCGCACTGTCGGAGGGGCAGTACTGAGGGAGCGCCGCACTGTCGGAGGGTCAGTGCTGAGGGAGCGCCGCACTGTCGGAGGGGCAGTACTGATGGTGCACTGCACTGTCGGTGGGGCAGTACTGAGGGAGCGCTGCACTGTTGGAGGAGCAGTACTGAGGGAGCGCCGCACTGTCGATGGGGCAGTACTGAGGGACCGCCGCACTGTCGGAGGGGCAGTACTGAGGGAGCGCCGCACTGTCGGAGGGGCACTACTGAGAGAGCGCCGCACTTTCAGAGGGGCAGTACTGAGGGAGCGCCGCACTGTCGGAGGGGCATTACTGAGGGAGCGCCGCACTGTCGGAGTGGTAGTACTGAGGGAGCGCCGCACTGTCGGAGGGGCAGTACTGAGGGAGCGCCGCACTGTCGGAGGGGCGTTACTGAGGGAGCACCGCACTGTCGGAGGGGCAGTACTGAGGGAGCGCCGCACTGTCGGAGGGGCAGTGCTGAGGGAGCGCCGCACTGTCGGAGGGGCGTTACTGAGTGAGCGCCGCACTGTCGGTGGGGTGGTACTGAGGGAGCGCCGCACTGTCGGAGGGGTGGTACTGAGGGAGCGCCGCACTGTCGGAGGGGCGGTACTGAGGGAGCACCGCACTGTCGGAGGGTTGGTACTGAGGGAGCACCGCACTGTCGGAGGGGCAGCAGTGAGGGAGCGCCGCACTGTCGGAGGGGCAGTACTGAGGGAGCGCCGCACCGTCGGCGGGACAGTACTGCGGGTGCGCCGCACTGTCGGAGGGGCAGTACTGAGGGAGCGCCGCACTGTCGGAGGGGCAGTACTGAGGGAGCACTGCACTGTCGGAGGGGCAGTACTGTGGGAGCGCCGCAATGTCGGAGGGGCAGTACTGAAGGAGCGGCGCACTTTCGGAGGTGCAGTACTGAGGGAGTGCCGCACTGTCGGAGGGGCAGTACTGAGGGGGCGCCGCACTGTCCGAGGGGCGGTACTGAGGGAGCGCCGCACTGGCGGACGGGCAGTACTGAGGGAGCTCCGCACTGTCGGAGGGGCAGTAATGAGGGAGGGCCGCACTGTCGGAGGGGCGTTACTGAGGGAGCGCCGCACTGTCGGAGGGGCGGTACGGAGGGAGCGCCGCACTGTCAGAGGGGCACGACTTAGGGAGCGCCGCACTGTCGGAGGGGCAGTACTGAGGGAGCGCCGCACTGTCGGTGGGGCAGTACTGAGGGAGCGCCGCACTGTTGGAGGAGCAGTACTGAGGGAGCGCCGCACTGTCGGAGGGGCAGTACTGAGGGAGCGCCGCACTGTCGGAGGGGCAGCACTGAGGGAGCGCCGCACTGTCGGAGGGGCAGTACTGAGGGAGCGCCGCACTTTCAGAGGGGCAGTACTGAGGGAGAGCCGCACTGTCGGAGGGGCGTTACTGAGGGAGCGCCGCACTGTCGGAGTGGTAGTACTGAGGGAGCGCTGCACTGTCGGAGGGGCAGTACTGAGGGAGCGCCGCACTGTCGGAGGGGCAGTACTGAGGGAGCGCCGCACTGTTGGAGGGGCAGTACTGATGGAGCACCGCACTGTCGGAGGGGCAGTACTGAGGGAGCGCCGCACCGTCGGAGGGACAGTACAGCGGGAGCGCCGCACTGTCGGAGGAACAGTACTGAGGGAGCGCCGCACTGTCGGAGGGGCAGTACTGATGGAGCGCCGCACTGTCGGAGGGTCAGTACTGAGGGAGCGCCGCACTGTCGGAGGGGCAGTACTGATGCAGCACTGCACTGACGGAGGGGCAGTACTCAGGGAGCGCCGCACTGTCGGAGGGGCAGCACTGAGGGAGCGCCGCACTGTCGGAGGGGCAGTACTGAGGGAGCGCCGCACCGTCGGCGTGACAGAACTGTGGGAGCGCCGCACTGTCGGAGGGCCAGTACTGAGGGAGCGCCGCACTGTCGGAGGGGCAGTACTGTGGGAGCGCCGCAATGTCGGAGGTGCAGTACTGATGGAGCACCGCACTTTCAGAGGGGCAGTACTGAGGGAGCGCCGCACTGTCGAAGGGGCGTCACTGAGGGAGCGCCGCACTGTCGGAGTGGTAGAACTGAGGGAGCGCCGCACTGTCGGAGGGGCAGTACTGAGGGAGCGCCGCACTGTCGGAGAGGCGGTACTGAGGGAGCACCGCACTGTCGGAGGGGCGGTACTGAGGGAGCGCCGCACTGTCGGAGGGGCGGGACTGAGGGAGCGCCGCACTGTCGGAGGGGCGGTACTGAGGGAGCGCCGCACTATCGGAGGGGCAGTACTGAGGGAGCGCCGCACTGTCGGAGGGGCAGTACTGAGGGAGCGCCGCACTGTCGGAGTGGCAGTACTGAGGGAGCGCCGCACTGTCGGAGGGGCGGTACTGAGGGAGCGCCGCAGTGTTGGAGGGGCGTTACTGAGGCAGTGCCGCACTGTCGGAGGGGCAGTACTGAGGGAGCGCCGCACTGTCGGAGGGGCAGTACTGAGGGAGCGCCGCACTGTCGGAGGGGCATTACTGAGGGAGCGCCGCACTGTCGGAGGGGCATTACTGAGGGAGCGCCGCACTGTCGGAGGGGCAGTACTGAGGGAGCGCCGCACTGTCGGAGGGGCAGTACTGAGGGAGCGCCGCACTGTCGGAGGGGCAGTACTGAGGGAGCGCCGCACTGTCGGAGGGGCAGTACTGAGGGAGTGCCGCACTGTCGGAGAGGCGGTACTGAGGGAGCGCCGCACTGTCGGAGTGGCAGTACTGAGGGAGGGCCTCGGGGCAGTATTGAGGGAGCGCCGCACTGTCGGAGGGGCAGTACTGAGGGAGCGCCGCACTGTCAGAGGGGCAGTACTGAGGGAGCGCCGCACTGTCGGAGGGTCAGTACTGAGGGAGCGCCGCACTGTCGGAGGGGCAGTACTGATGGGGCACTGCACTGTCGGTGGGGCAGTACTGAGGGAGCGCCGCACTGTTGGAGGAGCAGAACTGAGGGAGCGCCGCACTGTCGGAGGGGCAGTTCAGAGGGAGCGCCGCACTGTTGGAGGGGCAGTACTGAGGGAGCGCCGCACTGTCGGAGGGCAGTACTGAGGGAGCGCCGCACTTTCAGAGGGGCAGAACTGAGGGAGCGCCGCACTGTCGGAGGGGCGTTACTGAGGGAGCGCCGCACTGTCGGTGGTGCAGTACTGAGGGAGCGCCGCACTGTCGGAGGGGCGTTACTGAGGGAGCGCCGCACTGTCGGAGGGGCAGTACTGAGGGAGCGCCGCACTGTCGGAGGGGCAGTACTGAGGGAGCGCATGCACTGTCGGAGGTGCAGTACTGAGGGAGCGCCGCACTGTCGGAGGGGCGTTACTGAGGGAGCGCCGCACTGTCGGAGGGGCAGTACTGAGGGAGCGCCGCACTGTCGGAGAGGCGGTACTGAGGGAGCGCCGCACTGTAGGAGGGGCAGCACTGAGGGAGCGCCGCACTGTCAGAGGTGCAGTACTGAGGGAGCGCCGCACCGTCGGCGGGACAGAACTGCGGGAGCGCCGCACTGTCGGAGGGGCAGTACTGAGGTAGTGCCGCGCTGTCGGATGGGCAGTACTGTGGGAGCGCCGCAATGTCGGAGGTGCAGTACTGATGGAGCACCGCACTGTCGGAGGGGCGTTACTGAGGGAGCGCCGCACTGTCGGAGTGGTAGTACTGAGGGAGCGCCGCACTGTCGGAGGGGCAGTACTGAGGTTGCGCCGCACTGTCGGAGGGGCGTTACTGAGGGAGCGCCGCACTGTCGGAGGGCAGTACTGAGGGAGCGCCGCACTGACGGAGGGGCAGTACTGAGGGAGCGCCGCACTGTCAGAGGGGCGTTACTGAGGGAGCGCCGCACTGTCGGAGGGGCAGTACTGAGGGAGCGCCGCACTGTCGGAGAGGCGGTACTGAGGGAGCGCCGCACTGTCGGAGGGGCGGTACTGAGGGAGCGCCGCACTGTCGGAGGGGTGGTACTGAGGGAGCGCCGCACTGTCGGAGGGGCAGTACTGAGGGAGCGCCGCACTGTCGGAGTGGCAGTACTGAGGGAGCGCCGCACTGTCGGAGGGGCGGTACTGAGGGAGCGCCGCACTGTCGGAGGGGCGGTACTGAGGGATCGGCGCACTGTCGGAGGGGCGGTACTGAGGGAGCGCCGCACTGTCGGAGGGGCTGTACTGAGGGAGCGCCGCACCGTCGGAGGGACAGTACAGCGGGAGCGCCGCACTGTCGGAGGAGCAGTACTGAGGGAGCGCCGCACTGTCGGAGGAGCAGTACTGAGGGAGCGCCGCACTGTCGGAGTGGCAGTACTGAGGGAGGGCCTCGGGGCAGTACTGAGGGAGCGCCGCACTGTCGGAGGGGCAGTACTGAGGCAGTGCCGCACTGTCAGAGGGGCAGGACTGAGGGAGCGCCGCTCTGTCGGAGGGGCGGTACTGAGGGAGCGCCGCACTGACGGAGGGGCAGTACTGAGGGAGCGCCGCACTGTCGGAGGGGCAGTACTGAGGGAGCGCCGCACTGTCGGAGGGGCATTACTGAGGGAGCGCCGCACTGTCGGAGGGGCAGTAATGAGGGAGCGCCGCACAGTCGGAGGGGCGTTACTGAGGGAGCGCCGCACTGTCGGAGGGGCAGTACTGAAGGAGCGCTGCACTGTCGGAGTGGCAGTACTGAGGGTGTGCTGCACTGTCGGAATGGCAGTACTGACTGTCAGAGGGGCAGTACTGAGGGAGCGCCGCACTGTCGGAGGGGCAGTACTGAGGCAGTGCCGCACTGTCGGAGGGGCAGTACTGAGGGAGCGCTGCACTGTCGGAGGGGCGGTACTGAGGGAGCGCCGCACTGTCGGAGGGGCGGTACTGAGGGAGCACCGCACTGTCGGAGGGGCAGTACTGAGGGAGCGCCGCACCGTCGGAGGGACAGTACAGCGGGAGCGCCGCACTGTCGGAGGAACAGTACTGAGGGAGCGCCGCTCTGTCGGAAGGGCAGTACTGAGGGAGCGCCGCACTGTCGGAGGGTCAGTATTGAGGGAGCGCCGCACTGTCGGAGGGGCAGTACTGATGGAGCACTGCACTGACGGAGGGGCAGTACTGAGGGAGCGCCGCACTGTCGGAGGGGCAGTACTGAGGGAGCGCCGCACTTTCGGAGCGGCAGTACTGAGGGAGGGCCGCACTTTCAGAGGGGCAGTACTGAGGGAGCGCTGCACTTTCAGAGGGGCAGTACTGAGGGAGCGCCGCACTGTCGGAGTGGTAGTACTGATGGAGCGCCGCACTGTCGGAGGGGCAGAACTGAGGGAGCACCGCACTGTCGGAGGGGCAGTACTGAGGGAGCGCCGCACTGTCGGAGGGGCAGTACTGAGGGAGCGCCGCACCGTCGGAGGGACACTACAGCGGGAGCGCCGCACTGTCGGAGGAATAGTACTGAGGGAGCGCCGCACTGTCGGAGGGGCAGTACTGAGGGAGCGCCGCACTGTCGGAGGGTCAGTGCTGAGGGAGCGCCGCACTGTCGGAGGGGCAGTACTGATGGTGCACTGCACTGTCGGTGGGGCAGTACTGAGGGAGCGCCGCACTGTTGGAGGAGCAGTACTGAGGGAGCGCCGCACTGTCGGAGGGGCAGTACATAGGGACCGCCGCGCTGTCGGAGGGGCAGTACTGAGGGAGCGCCGCACTTTCAGAGGGGCAGTACTGAGGGAGCGCCGCACTGTCGGAGGGGCGTTACTGAGGGAGCGCCGCACTGTCGGAGTGGTAGTACTGAGGGAGCGCCGCACTGTCGGAGGGGCAGTACTGAGGGAGCGCCGCACTGTCGGAGGGGCGTTACTGAGGGAGCGCCGCACTGTCGGAGGGGCAGTACTGAGGGAGCGCCGCACTGTCGGAGGGGCAGTGCTGAGGGAGCGCCGCACTGTCGGAGGGGCGTTACTGAGGGAGCGCCGCACTGTCGGTGGGGTGGTACTGAGGGAGCGCCGCACTGTCGGAGGGGTGGTTCTGAGGGAGCGCCGCACTGTCGGAGGGGCGGTACTGAGGGAGCGCCGCACTGTCGGAGGGGCGTTACTGAGGGAGCGCCGCACTGTCGGAGGGCAGTACTGAGGGAGCGCCGCACTGACGGAGGGGCAGTACTGAGGGAGCGCCGCACTGTCAGAGGGGCGTTACTGAGGGAGCGCCGCACTGTCGGAGGGGCAGTACTGAGGGAGCGCCGCACTGTCGGAGAGGCGGTACTGAGGGAGCGCCGCACTGTCGGAGGGGCGGTACTGAGGGAGCGCCGCACTGTCGGAGGGGTGGTACTGAGGGAGCGCCGCACTGTCGGAGGGGCAGTACTGAGGGAGCGCCGCACTGTCGGAGTGGCAGTACTGAGGGAGCGCCGCACTGTCGGAGGGGCGGTACTGAGGGAGCGCCGCACTGTCGGAGGGGCGGTACTGAGGGATCGGCGCACTGTCGGAGGGGCGGTACTGAGGGAGCGCCGCACTGTCGGAGGGGCTGTACTGAGGGAGCGCCGCACCGTCGGAGGGACAGTACAGCGGGAGCGCCGCACTGTCGGAGGAGCAGTACTGAGGGAGCGCCGCACTGTCGGAGGAGCAGTACTGAGGGAGCGCCGCACTGTCGGAGTGGCAGTACTGAGGGAGGGCCTCGGGGCAGTACTGAGGGAGCGCCGCACTGTCGGAGGGGCAGTACTGAGGCAGTGCCGCACTGTCAGAGGGGCAGGACTGAGGGAGCGCCGCTCTGTCGGAGGGGCGGTACTGAGGGAGCGCCGCACTGACGGAGGGGCAGTACTGAGGGAGCGCCGCACTGTCGGAGGGGCAGTACTGAGGGAGCGCCGCACTGTCGGAGGGGCATTACTGAGGGAGCGCCGCACTGTCGGAGGGGCAGTAATGAGGGAGCGCCGCACAGTCGGAGGGGCGTTACTGAGGGAGCGCCGCACTGTCGGAGGGGCAGTACTGAAGGAGCGCTGCACTGTCGGAGTGGCAGTACTGAGGGTGTGCTGCACTGTCGGAATGGCAGTACTGACTGTCAGAGGGGCAGTACTGAGGGAGCGCCGCACTGTCGGAGGGGCAGTACTGAGGCAGTGCCGCACTGTCGGAGGGGCAGTACTGAGGGAGCGCTGCACTGTCGGAGGGGCGGTACTGAGGGAGCGCCGCACTGTCGGAGGGGCGGTACTGAGGGAGCACCGCACTGTCGGAGGGGCAGTACTGAGGGAGCGCCGCACCGTCGGAGGGACAGTACAGCGGGAGCGCCGCACTGTCGGAGGAACAGTACTGAGGGAGCGCCGCTCTGTCGGAAGGGCAGTACTGAGGGAGCGCCGCACTGTCGGAGGGTCAGTATTGAGGGAGCGCCGCACTGTCGGAGGGGCAGTACTGATGGAGCACTGCACTGACGGAGGGGCAGTACTGAGGGAGCGCCGCACTGTCGGAGGGGCAGTACTGAGGGAGCGCCGCACTTTCGGAGCGGCAGTACTGAGGGAGGGCCGCACTTTCAGAGGGGCAGTACTGAGGGAGCGCTGCACTTTCAGAGGGGCAGTACTGAGGGAGCGCCGCACTGTCGGAGTGGTAGTACTGATGGAGCGCCGCACTGTCGGAGGGGCAGAACTGAGGGAGCACCGCACTGTCGGAGGGGCAGTACTGAGGGAGCGCCGCACTGTCGGAGGGGCAGTACTGAGGGAGCGCCGCACCGTCGGAGGGACACTACAGCGGGAGCGCCGCACTGTCGGAGGAATAGTACTGAGGGAGCGCCGCACTGTCGGAGGGGCAGTACTGAGGGAGCGCCGCACTGTCGGAGGGTCAGTGCTGAGGGAGCGCCGCACTGTCGGAGGGGCAGTACTGATGGTGCACTGCACTGTCGGTGGGGCAGTACTGAGGGAGCGCCGCACTGTTGGAGGAGCAGTACTGAGGGAGCGCCGCACTGTCGGAGGGGCAGTACATAGGGACCGCCGCGCTGTCGGAGGGGCAGTACTGAGGGAGCGCCGCACTTTCAGAGGGGCAGTACTGAGGGAGCGCCGCACTGTCGGAGGGGCGTTACTGAGGGAGCGCCGCACTGTCGGAGTGGTAGTACTGAGGGAGCGCCGCACTGTCGGAGGGGCAGTACTGAGGGAGCGCCGCACTGTCGGAGGGGCGTTACTGAGGGAGCGCCGCACTGTCGGAGGGGCAGTACTGAGGGAGCGCCGCACTGTCGGAGGGGCAGTGCTGAGGGAGCGCCGCACTGTCGGAGGGGCGTTACTGAGGGAGCGCCGCACTGTCGGTGGGGTGGTACTGAGGGAGCGCCGCACTGTCGGAGGGGTGGTTCTGAGGGAGCGCCGCACTGTCGGAGGGGCGGTACTGAGGGAGCGCCGCACTGTCGGAGGGTTGGTACTGAGGGAGTGCCGCACTGTCGGAGGGGCAGCACTGAGGGAGCACCGCACTGTCGGTGGGGCAGTACTGAGGGAGCGCCGCACCGTCGGCGGGACAGTACTGCGGGAGCGCCGCACTGTCGGAGGGGCAGTACTGAGGGAGCGCCGCACTGTCGGAGGGGCAGTACTGAGGGAGCACTGCACTGTCGGAGGGGCAGTACTGTGGGAGCGCCGCAATGTCGGAGGGGCAGTACTGAAGGAGCGGCGCACTTTCAGAGGTGCAGTACTGAGGGAGTGCCGCACTGTCGGAGGGGCAGTACTGAGGGGGCGCCGCACTGTCCGAGGGGCGGTACTGAGGGAGCGCCGCACTGGCGGAGGGGCAGTACTGAGGGAGCGCCGCACTGTCGGAGGGTCGGCACTGAGGGAGCGCCGCACTGACGGAGGGGCAGTACTGAGGGAGCTCCGCACTGTCGGAGGGGCAGTAATGAGGGAGGGCCGCACTGTCGGAGGGGCGTTACTGAGGGAGCGCCGCACTGTCGGAGGGGCGGTACGGAGGGAGCGCCGCACTGTCGGAGAGGCACGACTGAGGGAGCGCCGCACTGTCGGAGGGGCAGTACTGAGGGAGCGCCGCACTGTCGGTGGGGCAGTACTGAGGGAGCGCCGCACTGTTGGAGGAGCAGTACTGAGGGAGCGCCGCACTGTCGGAGGGGCAGTACTGAGGGAGCGCCGCACTGTCGGAGGGGCAGTACTGAGGGAGCGCCGCACTGTCGGAGGGGCAGTACTGAGGGAGCGCCGCACTTTCAGAGGGGCAGTACTGAGGGAGCGCCGCACTGTCGGAGGGGCGTTACTGAGGGAGCGCCGCACTGTCGGAGTGGTAGTACTGAGGGAGCGCCGCACTGTCGGAGGGGCAGTACTGAGGGAGCGCCGCACTGTCAGAGGGGCAGTACTGAGGGAGCGCCGCACTGTTGGAGGGGCAGTACTGATGGAGCACCGCACTGTCGGAGGGGCAGTACTGAGGGAGCGCCGCACCGTCGGAGGGACAGTACAGCGCGAGCGCCACACTGTCGGAGGAACAGTACTGAGGGAGCGCCGCACTGTCGGAGGGGCAGTACTGAGGGAGCGCCGCACTGTCGGAGGGGCAGTACTGAGGGACCGCCGCACTGTCGGAGGGGCAGTACTGAGGGAGCGCCGCACTGTCGGAGGGGCAGTACTGAGGGAGCGCCGCACTTTCAGAGGGGCAGCACTGAGGGAGCGCCGCACTGTCGGAGGGGCGTTACTGAGGGAGCGCCGCACTGTCGGAGTGGTAGTACTGAGGGAGCGCCGCACTGTCGGAGGGGCAGTACTGAGGGAGCGCCGCACTGTCGGAGGGGCGTTACTGAGGGAGCGCCGCACTGTCGGAGGGGCAGTACTGAGGGAGCGCCGCACTGTCGGAGGGGCAGTGCTGAGGGAGCGCCGCACTGTCGGAGGGGCGTTACTGAGGGAGCGCCGCACTTTCAGAGGGGCGGTACTGAGGGAGCGCCGCACTGTCGGAGGGTCGGCACTGAGGGAGCGCCGCACTGACGGAGGGGCAGTACTGAGGGAGCTCCGCACTGTCGGAGGGGCAGTAATGAGGGAGGGCCGCACTGTCGGAGGGGCGTTACTGAGGGAGCGCCGCACTGTCGGAGGGGCGGTACGGAGGGAGCGCCGCACTGTCGGAGAGGCACGACTGAGGGAGCGCCGCACTGTCGGAGGGGCAGTACTGAGGGAGCGCCGCACTGTCGGTGGGGCAGTACTGAGGGAGCGCCGCACTGTTGGAGGAGCAGTACTGAGGGAGCGCCGCACTGTCGGAGGGGCAGTACTGAGGGAGCGCCGCACTGTCGGAGGGGCAGTACTGAGGGAGCGCCGCACTGTCGGAGGGGCAGTACTGAGGGAGCGCCGCACTTTCAGAGGGGCAGTACTGAGGGAGCGCCGCACTGTCGGAGGGGCGTTACTGAGGGAGCGCCGCACTGTCGGAGTGGTAGTACTGAGGGAGCGCCGCACTGTCGGAGGGGCAGTACTGAGGGAGCGCCGCACTGTCAGAGGGGCAGTACTGAGGGAGCGCCGCACTGTTGGAGGGGCAGTACTGATGGAGCACCGCACTGTCGGAGGGGCAGTACTGAGGGAGCGCCGCACCGTCGGAGGGACAGTACAGCGCGAGCGCCACACTGTCGGAGGAACAGTACTGAGGGAGCGCCGCACTGTCGGAGGGGCAGTACTGAGGGAGCGCCGCACTGTCGGAGGGGCAGTACTGAGGGACCGCCGCACTGTCGGAGGGGCAGTACTGAGGGAGCGCCGCACTGTCGGAGGGGCAGTACTGAGGGAGCGCCGCACTTTCAGAGGGGCAGCACTGAGGGAGCGCCGCACTGTCGGAGGGGCGTTACTGAGGGAGCGCCGCACTGTCGGAGTGGTAGTACTGAGGGAGCGCCGCACTGTCGGAGGGGCAGTACTGAGGGAGCGCCGCACTGTCGGAGGGGCGTTACTGAGGGAGCGCCGCACTGTCGGAGGGGCAGTACTGAGGGAGCGCCGCACTGTCGGAGGGGCAGTGCTGAGGGAGCGCCGCACTGTCGGAGGGGCGTTACTGAGGGAGCGCCGCACTTTCAGAGGGGCGGTACTGAGGGAGCGCCGCACTGTCGGAGGGGCGTTACTGAGGGAGCGCCGCACTGTCGGAGTGGTAGTACTGAGGGAGCGCCGCACTGTCGGAGGGGCAGTACTGAGGGAGCGCCGCACTGTCGGAGGGGCAGTACTGAGGAAGCGCCGCACTTTCAGAGGGGCAGTACTGAGGGAGCGCCGCACTGTCGGAGGGGCGTTACTGAGGGAGCGCCGCACTGTCGGAGTGGTAGTACTGAGGGAGCGCCGCACTGTCGGAGGGGCAGTACTGAGGGAGCGCCGCACTGTCGGAGGGGCTTTACTGAGGGAGCGCCGCACTGTCGGAGGGGCAGTACTGAGGGAGCGCATGCACTGTCGGAGGGGCAGTACTGAGGGAGCGCCGCACTGTCGGAGGGGCGTTACTGAGGGAGCGCCGCACTGTCGGAGGGGCAGTACTGAGGGAGCGCCGCACTGTCGGAGGGGCAGTACTGAGGGAGCGCCGCACTGTCGGAGGGGCAGTACTGAGGGAGCGCCGCACTGTCGGAGGGGCAGTACTGAGGGAGCGCCGCACTGTCGGAGAGGCGGTACTGAGGGAGCGCCGCACTGTCGGAGGGGCGGTACTGAGGGATCGGCGCACTGTCGGAGGGGCGGTACTGAGGGAGCGCCGCACTGTCGGAGGGGCTGTCCTGAGGGAGCGCCGCACCGTCGGAGGGACAGTACAGCGGGAGCGCCGCACTGTCGGAGGAGCAGTACTGAGGGAGCGCCGCACTGTCGGAGGGGCAGTACTGAGGGAGCGCTGCACTGTCGGAGTGTCAGTACTGAGGGAGGGCCGCACTGTCAGAGGGGCAGGACTGATGGAGCACTGCACTGACAGAGGGGCAGTACTGAGGGAGCGCCGCACTGTCGGAGGGGCAGTACTGAGGGAGCCCCGCACTGTCGGAGGGGCAGTACTGAGGGAGGGCCGCACTTTCAGAGGGGCAGTACTGAGGGAGCGCCGCACTGTCGGAGGGGCGTTACTGAGGGAGCGCCGCACTGTCGGAGTGGTAGTACTGAGGGAGCGCCGCACTGTCGGAGGGGCAGTACAGAGGGAGTGCCGCACTGTCGGAGGGGCGTTACTGAGGGAGCGCCGCACTGTCGGAGGGGCAGTACCGAGGGAGCGCCGCACTGTCGGAGGGGCAGTACTGAGGGAGCGCCGCACTGTCGGAGGGGCGTTACTGAGGTAGCGCCGCACTGTCGGAGGGGCAGTACTGAGGGAGCGCCGCACTGTCGGAGGGGCAGTACTGAGGGAGCGCCGCACTGTCGGAGGGGCAGTACTGAGGGAGCGCCGCACTGTCGGAGGGGCAGTACTGAGGGAGCGCCGCACTGTCGGACGGTCAGTATTGAGGGAGCGCCGCACTGTCGGAGGGGCAGGACTGATGGAGCACTGCACTGACGGAGGGGCAGTACTGAGGGAGCGCCGCACTGTCGGAGGGGCAGTACTGAGGGAGCGCCGCACTGTCGGAGGGGCAGTACTGAGGGAGGGCCGCACTTTCAGAGGGGCAGTACTGAGGGAGCGCCGCACTGTCGGAGGGGCGTTACTGAGGGAGCGCCGCACTGTCGGAGTGGTAGTAATGAGGGAGCGCCGCACTGTCGGAGGGGCAGTACAGAGGGAGCGCCGCACTGTCGGAGGGGCGTTACTGAGGGAGCGCCGCACTGTCGGAGGGGCAGTACCGAGGGAGCGCCGCACTGTCGGAGGGGCAGTACTGAGGGAGCGCATGCACTGTCGGAGGTGCAGTACTGAGGGAGCGCCGCACTGTCGGAGGGGCGTTACTGAGGGAGCGCCGCACTGTCGGAGGGGCAGTACTGAGGGAGCGCCGCACTGTCGGAGGGGCAGTACTGAGGGAGCGCATGCACTGTCGGAGGTGCAGTACTGAGGGAGCGCCGCACTGTCGGAGGGGCGTTACTGAGGGAGCGCCGCACTGTCGGAGGGGCAGTACTGAGGGAGCGCCGCACTGTCGGAGAGGCGGTACTGAGGGAGCGCCGCACTGTAGGAGGGGCAGCACTGAGGGAGCGCCGCACTGTCAGAGGTGCAGTACTGAGGGAGCGCCGCACCGTCGGCGGGACAGAACTGCGGGAGCGCCGCACTGTCGGAGGGGCAGTACTGAGGTAGTGCCGCGCTGTCGGATGGGCAGTACTGTGGGAGCGCCGCAATGTCGGAGGTGCAGTACTGATGGAGCACCGCACTGTCGGAGGGGCGTTACTGAGGGAGCGCCGCACTGTCGGAGTGGTAGTACTGAGGGAGCGCCGCACTGTCGGAGGGGCAGTACTGAGGTTGCGCCGCACTGTCGGAGGGGCGTTACTGAGGGAGCGCCGCACTGTCGGAGGGCAGTACTGAGGGAGCGCCGCACTGACGGAGGGGCAGTACTGAGGGAGCGCCGCACTGTCAGAGGGGCGTTACTGAGGGAGCGCCGCACTGTCGGAGGGGCAGTACTGAGGGAGCGCCGCACTGTCGGAGAGGCGGTACTGAGGGAGCGCCGCACTGTCGGAGGGGCGGTACTGAGGGAGCGCCGCACTGTCGGAGGGGTGGTACTGAGGGAGCGCCGCACTGTCGGAGGGGCAGTACTGAGGGAGCGCCGCACTGTCGGAGTGGCAGTACTGAGGGAGCGCCGCACTGTCGGAGGGGCGGTACTGAGGGAGCGCCGCACTGTCGGAGGGGCGGTACTGAGGGATCGGCGCACTGTCGGAGGGGCGGTACTGAGGGAGCGCCGCACTGTCGGAGGGGCTGTACTGAGGGAGCGCCGCACCGTCGGAGGGACAGTACAGCGGGAGCGCCGCACTGTCGGAGGAGCAGTACTGAGGGAGCGCCGCACTGTCGGAGGAGCAGTACTGAGGGAGCGCCGCACTGTCGGAGTGGCAGTACTGAGGGAGGGCCTCGGGGCAGTACTGAGGGAGCGCCGCACTGTCGGAGGGGCAGTACTGAGGCAGTGCCGCACTGTCAGAGGGGCAGGACTGAGGGAGCGCCGCTCTGTCGGAGGGGCGGTACTGAGGGAGCGCCGCACTGACGGAGGGGCAGTACTGAGGGAGCGCCGCACTGTCGGAGGGGCAGTACTGAGGGAGCGCCGCACTGTCGGAGGGGCATTACTGAGGGAGCGCCGCACTGTCGGAGGGGCAGTAATGAGGGAGCGCCGCACAGTCGGAGGGGCGTTACTGAGGGAGCGCCGCACTGTCGGAGGGGCAGTACTGAAGGAGCGCTGCACTGTCGGAGTGGCAGTACTGAGGGTGTGCTGCACTGTCGGAATGGCAGTACTGACTGTCAGAGGGGCAGTACTGAGGGAGCGCCGCACTGTCGGAGGGGCAGTACTGAGGCAGTGCCGCACTGTCGGAGGGGCAGTACTGAGGGAGCGCTGCACTGTCGGAGGGGCGGTACTGAGGGAGCGCCGCACTGTCGGAGGGGCGGTACTGAGGGAGCACCGCACTGTCGGAGGGGCAGTACTGAGGGAGCGCCGCACCGTCGGAGGGACAGTACAGCGGGAGCGCCGCACTGTCGGAGGAACAGTACTGAGGGAGCGCCGCTCTGTCGGAAGGGCAGTACTGAGGGAGCGCCGCACTGTCGGAGGGTCAGTATTGAGGGAGCGCCGCACTGTCGGAGGGGCAGTACTGATGGAGCACTGCACTGACGGAGGGGCAGTACTGAGGGAGCGCCGCACTGTCGGAGGGGCAGTACTGAGGGAGCGCCGCACTTTCGGAGCGGCAGTACTGAGGGAGGGCCGCACTTTCAGAGGGGCAGTACTGAGGGAGCGCTGCACTTTCAGAGGGGCAGTACTGAGGGAGCGCCGCACTGTCGGAGTGGTAGTACTGATGGAGCGCCGCACTGTCGGAGGGGCAGAACTGAGGGAGCACCGCACTGTCGGAGGGGCAGTACTGAGGGAGCGCCGCACTGTCGGAGGGGCAGTACTGAGGGAGCGCCGCACCGTCGGAGGGACACTACAGCGGGAGCGCCGCACTGTCGGAGGAATAGTACTGAGGGAGCGCCGCACTGTCGGAGGGGCAGTACTGAGGGAGCGCCGCACTGTCGGAGGGTCAGTGCTGAGGGAGCGCCGCACTGTCGGAGGGGCAGTACTGATGGTGCACTGCACTGTCGGTGGGGCAGTACTGAGGGAGCGCCGCACTGTTGGAGGAGCAGTACTGAGGGAGCGCCGCACTGTCGGAGGGGCAGTACATAGGGACCGCCGCGCTGTCGGAGGGGCAGTACTGAGGGAGCGCCGCACTGTCGGAGGGGCAGTACTGAGGGAGCGCCGCACTTTCAGAGGGGCAGTACTGAGGGAGCGCCGCACTGTCGGAGGGGCGTTACTGAGGGAGCGCCGCACTGTCGGAGTGGTAGTACTGAGGGAGCGCCGCACTGTCGGAGGGGCAGTACTGAGGGAGCGCCGCACTGTCGGAGGGGCGTTACTGAGGGAGCGCCGCACTGTCGGAGGGGCAGTACTGAGGGAGCGCCGCACTGTCGGAGGGGCAGTGCTGAGGGAGCGCCGCACTGTCGGAGGGGCGTTACTGAGGGAGCGCCGCACTGTCGGTGGGGTGGTACTGAGGGAGCGCCGCACTGTCGGAGGGGTGGTTCTGAGGGAGCGCCGCACTGTCGGAGGGGCGGTACTGAGGGAGCGCCGCACTGTCGGAGGGTTGGTACTGAGGGAGTGCCGCACTGTCGGAGGGGCAGCACTGAGGGAGCACCGCACTGTCGGTGGGGCAGTACTGAGGGAGCGCCGCACCGTCGGCGGGACAGTACTGCGGGAGCGCCGCACTGTCGGAGGGGCAGTACTGAGGGAGCGCCGCACTGTCGGAGGGGCAGTACTGAGGGAGCACTGCACTGTCGGAGGGGCAGTACTGTGGGAGCGCCGCAATGTCGGAGGGGCAGTACTGAAGGAGCGGCGCACTTTCAGAGGTGCAGTACTGAGGGAGTGCCGCACTGTCGGAGGGGCAGTACTGAGGGGGCGCCGCACTGTCCGAGGGGCGGTACTGAGGGAGCGCCGCACTGGCGGAGGGGCAGTACTGAGGGAGCGCCGCACTGTCGGAGGGTCGGCACTGAGGGAGCGCCGCACTGACGGAGGGGCAGTACTGAGGGAGCTCCGCACTGTCGGAGGGGCAGTAATGAGGGAGGGCCGCACTGTCGGAGGGGCGTTACTGAGGGAGCGCCGCACTGTCGGAGGGGCGGTACGGAGGGAGCGCCGCACTGTCGGAGAGGCACGACTGAGGGAGCGCCGCACTGTCGGAGGGGCAGTACTGAGGGAGCGCCGCACTGTCGGTGGGGCAGTACTGAGGGAGCGCCGCACTGTTGGAGGAGCAGTACTGAGGGAGCGCCGCACTGTCGGAGGGGCAGTACTGAGGGAGCGCCGCACTGTCGGAGGGGCAGTACTGAGGGAGCGCCGCACTGTCGGAGGGGCAGTACTGAGGGAGCGCCGCACTTTCAGAGGGGCAGTACTGAGGGAGCGCCGCACTGTCGGAGGGGCGTTACTGAGGGAGCGCCGCACTGTCGGAGTGGTAGTACTGAGGGAGCGCCGCACTGTCGGAGGGGCAGTACTGAGGGAGCGCCGCACTGTCAGAGGGGCAGTACTGAGGGAGCGCCGCACTGTTGGAGGGGCAGTACTGATGGAGCACCGCACTGTCGGAGGGGCAGTACTGAGGGAGCGCCGCACCGTCGGAGGGACAGTACAGCGCGAGCGCCACACTGTCGGAGGAACAGTACTGAGGGAGCGCCGCACTGTCGGAGGGGCAGTACTGAGGGAGCGCCGCACTGTCGGAGGGGCAGTACTGAGGGACCGCCGCACTGTCGGAGGGGCAGTACTGAGGGAGCGCCGCACTGTCGGAGGGGCAGTACTGAGGGAGCGCCGCACTTTCAGAGGGGCAGCACTGAGGGAGCGCCGCACTGTCGGAGGGGCGTTACTGAGGGAGCGCCGCACTGTCGGAGTGGTAGTACTGAGGGAGCGCCGCACTGTCGGAGGGGCAGTACTGAGGGAGCGCCGCACTGTCGGAGGGGCGTTACTGAGGGAGCGCCGCACTTTCGGAGGGGCAGTACTGAGGGAGCGCCGCACTGTCGGAGGGGCAGTGCTGAGGGAGCGCCGCACTGTCGGAGGGGCGTTACTGAGGGAGCGCCGCACTTTCAGAGGGGCGGTACTGAGGGAGCGCCGCACTGTCGGAGGGGCGTTACTGAGGGAGCGCCGCACTGTCGGAGTGGTAGTACTGAGGGAGCGCCGCACTGTCGGAGGGGCAGTACTGAGGGAGCGCCGCACTGTCGGAGGGGCAGTACTGAGGAAGCGCCGCACTTTCAGAGGGGCAGTACTGAGGGAGCGCCGCACTGTCGGAGGGGCGTTACTGAGGGAGCGCCGCACTGTCGGAGTGGTAGTACTGAGGGAGCGCCGCACTGTCGGAGGGGCAGTACTGAGGGAGCGCCGCACTGTCGGAGGGGCTTTACTGAGGGAGCGCCGCACTGTCGGAGGGGCAGTACTGAGGGAGCGCATGCACTGTCGGAGGGGCAGTACTGAGGGAGCGCCGCACTGTCGGAGGGGCGTTACTGAGGGAGCGCCGCACTGTCGGAGGGGCAGTACTGAGGGAGCGCCGCACTGTCGGAGGGGCAGTACTGAGGGAGCGCCGCACTGTCGGAGGGGCAGTACTGAGGGAGCGCCGCACTGTCGGAGGGGCAGTACTGAGGGAGCGCCGCACTGTCGGAGAGGCGGTACTGAGGGAGCGCCGCACTGTCGGAGGGGCGGTACTGAGGGATCGGCGCACTGTCGGAGGGGCGGTACTGAGGGAGCGCCGCACTGTCGGAGGGGCTGTCCTGAGGGAGCGCCGCACCGTCGGAGGGACAGTACAGCGGGAGCGCCGCACTGTCGGAGGAGCAGTACTGAGGGAGCGCCGCACTGTCGGAGGGGCAGTACTGAGGGAGCGCTGCACTGTCGGAGTGTCAGTACTGAGGGAGGGCCGCACTGTCAGAGGGGCAGGACTGATGGAGCACTGCACTGACAGAGGGGCAGTACTGAGGGAGCGCCGCACTGTCGGAGGGGCAGTACTGAGGGAGCCCCGCACTGTCGGAGGGGCAGTACTGAGGGAGGGCCGCACTTTCAGAGGGGCAGTACTGAGGGAGCGCCGCACTGTCGGAGGGGCGTTACTGAGGGAGCGCCGCACTGTCGGAGTGGTAGTACTGAGGGAGCGCCGCACTGTCGGAGGGGCAGTACAGAGGGAGTGCCGCACTGTCGGAGGGGCGTTACTGAGGGAGCGCCGCACTGTCGGAGGGGCAGTACCGAGGGAGCGCCGCACTGTCGGAGGGGCAGTACTGAGGGAGCGCCGCACTGTCGGAGGGGCGTTACTGAGGTAGCGCCGCACTGTCGGAGGGGCAGTACTGAGGGAGCGCCGCACTGTCGGAGGGGCAGTACTGAGGGAGCGCCGCACTGTCGGAGGGGCAGTACTGAGGGAGCGCCGCACTGTCGGAGGGGCAGTACTGAGGGAGCGCCGCACTGTCGGACGGTCAGTATTGAGGGAGCGCCGCACTGTCGGAGGGGCAGGACTGATGGAGCACTGCACTGACGGAGGGGCAGTACTGAGGGAGCGCCGCACTGTCGGAGGGGCAGTACTGAGGGAGCGCCGCACTGTCGGAGGGGCAGTACTGAGGGAGGGCCGCACTTTCAGAGGGGCAGTACTGAGGGAGCGCCGCACTGTCGGAGGGGCGTTACTGAGGGAGCGCCGCACTGTCGGAGTGGTAGTAATGAGGGAGCGCCGCACTGTCGGAGGGGCAGTACAGAGGGAGCGCCGCACTGTCGGAGGGGCGTTACTGAGGGAGCGCCGCACTGTCGGAGGGGCAGTACCGAGGGAGCGCCGCACTGTCGGAGGGGCAGTACTGAGGGAGCGCCGCACTGTCGGAGGGGCGTTACTGAGGGAGCGCCGCACTGTCGGAGGGGCAGTACTGAGGGAGCGCCGCACTGTCGGAGAGGCGGTACTGAGGGAGCGCCACACTGTCGGAGGGGCGGTACTGAGGGAGCGCCGCACTGTCGGAGGGGTGGTACTGAGGGAGCGCCGCACTGTCGGAGGTGCAGTACTGAGGGAGCGCCACAATGTCGGAGGGGCAGTACTGAAGGAGCGCTGCACTGTCGGAGTGGCAGTACTGAGGGTGCGCTGCACTGTCGGAGTGGCAGTGCTGAGGGAGGGCCGCACTGTCAGAGGGGCAGTACTGAGGGAGCGCCGCACTATCGGAGGGGCAGTACTGAGGCAGTGCCGCACTGTCAGAGGGGCAGTACTGAGGGAGCGCCGCACTGTCGGAGGGGCAGTACTGAGGGAGCGCCGCACTGTCGGAGGGGCAGTACTGAGGGAGCGCCGCACTGTCGGAGGGGCAGTACTGAGGGGGCGGCGCACTGTCGGAGGGGCAGTACTGAGGGAGCGGCGCACTTTCGGAGGGGCAGTACTGAGGGAGTGTCACACTGTCGGAGGGGCAGTACTGAGGGGGCGCCGCACTGTCCGAGGGGCGGTACTGAGGGAGCGCCGCACTGACGGAGGGGCAGTACTGAGGGAGCGCCGCACTGTCGGAGGGTCGGTACTGAGGGAGCGCCGCACAGACGGAGGGGCATTACTGAGGGAGCGCCGCACTGTCGGAGGGGCGGTAATGATGGAGGGCCGCACTGTCGGAGGGGCGTTACTGAGGGAGCGCCGCACTGTCGGAGTGGCGGTACTGACGGAGCGCCGCACTGTCGGAGGGTCGGTACTGAGGGAGCTCCGCACTGTCGGAGGGGCGGTACTGAGGGAGCACCGCACTGTCGGAGGGGCAGTTGTGAGGGAGCGCCGCACTGTCGGAGGGTCAGTGCTGAGGGAGCGCCGCACTGTCGGAGGGGCAGTACTGATGGTGCACTGCACTGTCGGTGGGGCAGTACTGAGGGAGCGCCGCACTGTTGGAGGAGCAGTACTGAGGGAGCGCCGCACTGTCGGAGGGGCAGTACTGAGGGAGTGCCGCACTGTCGGAGGGGCAGTACTGAGGGAGCGCCGCACTGTCGGAGGGGCAGTACTGAGGGAGCGCCGCACTTTCAGAGGGGCTGTACTGAGGGAGCGCCGCACTGTCGGAGGGGCGTTACTGAGGGAGCGCCGCACTGTCGGAGTGGTAGTACTGAGGGAGCGCCGCACGGTCGGAGGGGCAGTGCTGAGGGAGCGCCGCACTGTCGGAGGGGCGTTACTGAGGGAGCGCCGCACTGTCGGAGGGGCAGTACTGAGGGAACGCCGCACTGTCGGAGGGGCAGTGCTGAGGGAGCGCCGCACTGTCGGAGGGGCGTTACTGAGGGAGCGCCGCACTGTCGGTGGGGTGGTACTGAGGGAGCGCCGCACTGTCGGAGGGGTGGTACTGAGGGAGCGCCGCACTGTCGGAGGGGCGGTACTGAGGGAGCGCCGCACTGTCGGAGGGTTGGTACTGAGGGAGCGCCGCACTGTCGGAGGGGCGGCACTGAGGGAGCGCCGCACCGTAGGCGGGACAGTACTGCGGGAGCGCCGCACTGTCGGAGGGGCAGTACTGAGGGTGCGCTGCACTGTCGGAGTGGCAGTACTGAGGGAGGGCCGCACTGTCAGAGGGGCAGTACTGAGGGAGCGCCGCACTGTCGGAGGGGCAGTACTGAGGCAGTGCCGCACTGTCAGAGGGGCAGTACTGAGGGAGCGCCGCACTGTCGGAGGGGCAGTACTGAGGGAGCGCCGCACTGTCGGAGGGGCAGTACTGAGGGAGCGCCGCACTGTCGGAGGGGCAGTACTGAGGGGGCGGCGCACTGTCGGAGCGGCAGTACTGAGGGAGCGGCGCACTTTCGGAGGGGCAGTACTGAGGGAGTGCCGCACTGTCGGAGGGGCAGTACTGAGGGGGCGCCGCACTGTCGGAGGGGCAGTACTGAGGGAGCGCCGCACTTTCAGAGGGGCAGTACTGAGGGAGCGGCGCACTGTCGGAGGGGCGTTACTGAGGGAGCGCCGCACTGTCGGAGTGGTACTACTGAGGGAGCGCCGCACGGTCGGAGGGGCAGTGCTGAGGGAGCGCCGCACTGTCGGAGGGGCGTTACTGAGGGAGCGCCGCACTGTCGGAGGGGCAGTACTGAGGGAACGCCGCACTGTCGGAGGGGCAGTGCTGAGGGAGCGCCGCACTGTCGGAGGGGCGTTACTGAGGGAGCGCCGCACTGACGGAGGGGCAGTACTGATGGAGCGCCGCACTGTCGGAGGGTCGGTACTGAGGGAGCGCCGCACAGACGGAGTGGCAGTACTGAGGGAGCGCCGCACTGTCGGAGGGGCGGTAATGAGGGAGGGCCGCACTGTCGGAGGGGCGTTACTGAGGGAGCGCCGCACTGTCAGAGAGGCGGTACTGAGGGAGCGCCGCACTGTCGGAGAGGCGGGTACTGAGGGAGCGCCACACTGTCGGAGGTGCGGTACTGAGGGAGCGCCGCACTGTCGGAGGGGTGGTACTGAGGGAGCGCCGCACTGTCGGAGGTGCAGTACTGAGGGAGCGCCACAATGTCGGAGGGGCAGTACTGAAGGAGCGCTGCACTGTCGGAGTGGCAGTACTGAGGGTGCGCTGCACTGTCGGAGTGGCAGTACTGAGGGAGGGCCGCACTGTCTGAGGGGCAGTACTGAGGGAGCGCCGCACTGTCGGAGGGGCAGTACTGAGGCAGTGCCGCACTGTCAGAGGGGCAGTACTGAGGGAGCGCCGCACTGTCGGAGGGGCAGTACTGAGGGAGCGCCGCACTGTCGGAGGGGCAGTACTGAGGGAGCGCCGCACTGTCGGAGGGGCAGTACTGAGGGAGCGCCGCACTGTCGGACGGTCAGTATTGAGGGAGCGCCGCACTGTCGGAGGGGCAGGACTGATGGAGCACTGCACTGACGGAGGGGCAGTACTGAGGGAGCGCCGCACTGTCGGAGGGGCAGTACTGAGGGAGCGCCGCACTGTCGGAGGGGCAGTACTGAGGGAGGGCCGCACTTTCAGAGGGGCAGTACTGAGGGAGCGCCGCACTGTCGGAGGGGCGTTACTGAGGGAGCGCCGCACTGTCGGAGTGGTAGTACTGAGGGAGCGCCGCACTGTCGGAGGGGCAGTACAGAGGGAGCGCCGCACTGTCGGAGGGGCGTTACTGAGGGAGCGCCGCACTGTCGGAGGGGCAGTACCGAGGGAGCGCCGCACTGTCGGAGGGGCAGTACTGAGGGAGCGCCGCACTGTCGGAGGGGCGTTACTGAGGGAGCGCCGCACTGTCGGAGGGGCAGTACTGAGGGAGCGCCGCACTGTCGGAGAGGCGGTACTGAGGGAGCGCCACACTGTCGGAGGGGCGGTACTGAGGGAGCGCCGCACTGTCGGAGTGGTGGTACTGAGGGAGCGCCGCACTGTCGGAGGTGCAGTACTGAGGGAGCGCCACAATGTCGGAGGGGCAGTACTGAAGGAGCGCTGCACTGTCGGAGTGGCAGTACTGAGGGTGCGCTGCACTGTCGGAGTGGCAGTACTGAGGGAGGGCCGCACTGTCAGAGGGGCAGTACTGAGGGAGCGCCGCACTGTCGGAGGGGCAGTACTGAGGCAGTGCCGCACTGTCAGAGGGGCAGTACTGAGGGAGCGCCGCACTGTCGGAGGGGCAGTACTGAGGGAGCACCGCACTGTCGGAGGGGCAGTACTGAGGGAGCGCCGCACTGTCGGAGGGGCAGTACTGAGGGGGCGGCGCACTGTCGGAGGGGCAGTACTGAGGGAGCGGCGCACTTTCGGAGGGGCAGTACTGAGGGAGTGCCACACTGTCGGAGGGGCAGTACTGAGGGGGCGCCGCACTGTCCGAGGGGCGGTACTGAGGGAGCGCCGCACTGAGGGAGGGGCAGTACTGAGGGAGCGCCGCACTGTCGGAGGGTCGGTACTGAGGGAGCGCCGCACAGACGGAGGGGCATTACTGAGGGAGCGCCGCACTGTCGGAGGGGCGGTAATGAGGGAGGGCCGCACTGTCGGAGGGGCGTTACTGAGGGAGCGCCGCACTGTCGGAGTGGCGGTACTGAGGGAGCGCCGCACTGTCGGAGGGTCGGTACTGAGGGAGCTCCGCACTGTCGGAGGGGCGGTACTGAGGGAGCGCCGCACTGTCGGAGGGGCAGTTGTGAGGGAGCGCCGCACTGTCGGAGGGTCAGTGCTGAGGGAGCGCCGCACTGTCGGAGGGGCAGTACTGATGATGCACTGCACTGTCGGTGGGGCAGTACTGAGGGAGCGCCGCACTGTTGGAGGAGCAGTACTGAGGGAGCGCCGCACTGTCGGAGGGGCAGTACTGAGGGACCGCCGCACTGTCGGAGGGGCAGTACTGAGGGAGCGCCGCACTGTCGGAGGGGCAGTACTGAGGGAGCGCCGCACTTTCAGAGGGGCAGTACTGAGGGAGCGCCGCACTGTCGGAGGGGCGTTACTGAGGGAGCGCCGCACTGTCGGAGTGGTAGTACTGAGGGAGCGCCGCACGGTCGGAGGGGCAGTGCTGAGGGAGCGCCGCACTGTCGGAGGGGCGTTACTGAGGGAGCGCCGCACTGTCGGAGGGGCAGTACTGAGGGAACGCCGCACTGTCGGAGGGGCAGTGCTGAGGGAGCGCCGCACTGTCGGAGGGGCGTTACTGAGGGAGCGGCGCACTGTCGGTGGGGTGGTACTGAGGGAGCGCCGCACTGTCGGAGGGGCGGCACTGAGGGAGCGCCGCACCGTAGGCGGGACAGTACTGCGGGAGCGCCGCACTGTCGGAGGGCAGTACTGAGGGTGCGCTGCACTGTCGGAGTGGCAGTACTGAGGGAGGGCCGCACTGTCAGAGGGGCAGTACTGAGGGAGCGCCGCACTGTCGGAGGGGCAGTACTGAGGCAGTGCCGCACTGTCAGAGGGGCAGTACTGATGGAGCGCCGCACTGTCGGAGGGGCAGTACTGAGGGAGCGCCGCACTGTCGGAGGGGCAGTACTGAGGGAGCGCCGCACTGTCGGAGGGGCAGTACTGAGGGGGCGGCGCACTGTCGGAGGGGCAGTACTGAGGGAGCGGCGCACTTTCGGAGGGGCAGTACTGAGGGAGTGCCGCACTGTCGGAGGGGCAGTACTGAGGGGGCGCCGCACTGTCGGAGGGGCAGTACTGAGGGAGCGCCGCACTTTCAGAGGGGCAGTACTGAGGGAGCGGCGCACTGTCGGAGGGGCGTTACTGAGGGAGCGCTGCACTGTCGGAGTGGTAGTACTGAGGGAGCGCCGCACGGTCGGAGGGGCAGTGCTGAGGGAGCGCCGCACTGTCGGAGGGGCGTTACTGAGGGAGCGCCGCACTGTCGGAGGGGCAGTACTGAGGGAACGCCGCACTGTCGGAGGGGCAGTGCTGAGGGAGCGCCGCACTGTCGGAGGGGCGTTACTGAGGGAGCGCCGCACTGACGGAGGGGCAGTACTGATGGAGCGCCGCACTGTCGGAGGGTCGGTACTGAGGGAGCGCCGCACAGACGGAGTGGCAGTACTGAGGGAGCGCCGCACTGTCGGAGGGGCGGTAATGAGGGAGGGCCGCACTGTCGGAGGGGCGTTACTGAGGGAGCGCCGCACTGTCGGAGAGGCGGTACTGAGGGAGCGCCGCACTGTCGGAGAGGCGGTACTGAGGGAGCGCCACACTGTCGGAGGTGCGGTACTGAGGGAGCGCCGCACTGTCGGAGGGGTGGTACTGAGGGAGCGCCGCACTGTCGGAGGTGCAGTACTGAGGGAGCGCCACAATGTCGGAGGGGCAGTACTGAAGGAGCGCTGCACTGTCGGAGTGGCAGTACTGAGGGTGCGCTGCACTGTCGGAGTGGCAGTACTGAGGGAGGGCCGCACTGTCTGAGGGGCAGTACTGAGGGAGCGCCGCACTGTCGGAGGGGCAGTACTGAGGCAGTGCCGCACTGTCAGAGGGGCAGTACTGAGGGAGCGCCGCACTGTCGGAGGGGCAGTACTGAGGGAGCGCCGCACTGTCGGAGGGGCAGTACTGAGGGAGCGCCGCACTGTCGGAGGGGCAGTACTGAGGGAGCGCCGCACTGTCGGACGGTCAGTATTGAGGGAGCGCCGCACTGTCGGAGGGGCAGGACTGATGGAGCACTGCACTGACGGAGGGGCAGTACTGAGGGAGCGCCGCACTGTCGGAGGGGCAGTACTGAGGGAGCGCCGCACTGTCGGAGGGGCAGTACTGAGGGAGGGCCGCACTTTCAGAGGGGCAGTACTGAGGGAGCGCCGCACTGTCGGAGGGGCGTT
The DNA here is from genome assembly GCF_052327205.1 of Somniosus microcephalus. Lineage (NCBI taxonomy): Eukaryota > Metazoa > Chordata > Chondrichthyes > Squaliformes > Somniosidae > Somniosus > Somniosus microcephalus. The sequence goes on along the minus strand of NW_028225185.1, from coordinate 24,102,420 downwards.
ACTGAGGGAGCGCCGCACTGTCGGAGTGGTAGTACTGAGGGAGCGCCGCACTGTCGGAGGGGCAGTACAGAGGGAGCGCCGCACTGTCGGAGGGGCGTTACTGAGGGAGCGCCGCACTGTCGGAGGGGCAGTACCGAGGGAGCGCCGCACTGTCGGAGGGGCAGTACTGAGGGAGCGCCGCACTGTCGGAGGGGCGTTACTGAGGGAGCGCCGCACTGTCGGAGGGGCAGTACTGAGGGAGCGCCGCACTGTCGGAGAGGCGGTACTGAGGGAGCGCCACACTGTCGGAGGGGCGGTACTGAGGGAGCGCCGCACTGTCGGAGTGGTGGTACTGAGGGAGCGCCGCACTGTCGGAGGTGCAGTACTGAGGGAGCGCCACAATGTCGGAGGGGCAGTACTGAAGGAGCGCTGCACTGTCGGAGTGGCAGTACTGAGGGTGCGCTGCACTGTCGGAGTGGCAGTACTGAGGGAGGGCCGCACTGTCAGAGGGGCAGTACTGAGGGAGCGCCGCACTGTCGGAGGGGCAGTACTGAGGCAGTGCCGCACTGTCAGAGGGGCAGTACTGAGGGAGCGCCGCACTGTCGGAGGGGCAGTACTGAGGGAGCACCGCACTGTCGGAGGGGCAGTACTGAGGGAGCGCCGCACTGTCGGAGGGGCAGTACTGAGGGGGCGGCGCACTGTCGGAGGGGCAGTACTGAGGGAGCGGCGCACTTTCGGAGGGGCAGTACTGAGGGAGTGCCACACTGTCGGAGGGGCAGTACTGAGGGGGCGCCGCACTGTCCGAGGGGCGGTACTGAGGGAGCGCCGCACTGACGGAGGGGCAGTACTGAGGGAGCGCCGCACTGTCGGAGGGTCGGTACTGAGGGAGCGCCGCACAGACGGAGGGGCATTACTGAGGGAGCGCCGCACTGTCGGAGGGGCGGTAATGAGGGAGGGCCGCACTGTCGGAGGGGCGTTACTGAGGGAGCGCCGCACTGTCGGAGTGGCGGTACTGAGGGAGCGCCGCACTGTCGGAGGGTCGGTACTGAGGGAGCTCCGCACTGTCGGAGGGGCGGTACTGAGGGAGCGCCGCACTGTCGGAGGGGCAGTTGTGAGGGAGCGCCGCACTGTCGGAGGGTCAGTGCTGAGGGAGCGCCGCACTGTCGGAGGGGCAGTACTGATGATGCACTGCACTGTCGGTGGGGCAGTACTGAGGGAGCGCCGCACTGTTGGACGAGCAGTACTGAGGGAGCGCCGCACTGTCGGAGGGGCAGTACTGAGGGACCGCCGCACTGTCGAAGGGGCAGTACTGAGGGAGCGCCGCACTGTCGGAGGGGCAGTACTGAGGGAGCGCCGCACTTTCAGAGGGGCAGTACTGAGGGAGCGCCGCACTGTCGGAGGGGCGTTACTGAGGGAGCGCCGCACTGTCGGAGTGGTAGTACTGAGGGAGCGCCGCACGGTCGGAGGGGCAGTGCTGAGGGAGCGCCGCACTGTCGGAGGGGCGTTACTGAGGGAGCGCCGCACTGTCGGAGGGGCAGTACTGAGGGAACGCCGCACTGTCGGAGGGGCAGTGCTGAGGGAGCGCCGCACTGTCGGAGGGGCGTTACTGAGGGAGCGGCGCACTGTCGGTGGGGTGGTACTGAGGGAGCGCCGCACTGTCGGAGGGGTGGTACTGAGGGAGCGCCGCACTGTCGGAGGGGCGGTACTGAGGGAGCGCCGCACTGTCGGAGGGTTGGTACTGAGGGAGCGCCGCACTGTCGGAGGGGCGGCACTGAGGGAGCGCCGCACCGTCGGCGGGACAGTACTGCGGGAGCGCCGCACTGTCGGAGGGGCAGTACTGAGGGTGCGCTGCACTGTCAGAGTGGCAGTACTGAGGGAGGGCCGCACTGTCAGAGGGGCAGTACTGAGGGAGCGCCGCACTGTCGGAGGGGCAGTACTGAGGCAGTGCCGCACTGTCAGAGGGGCAGTACTGAGGGAGCGCCGCACTGTCGGAGGGGCAGTACTGAGGGAGCGCCGCACTGTCGGAGGGGCAGTACTGAGGGAGCGCCGCACTGTCGGAGGGGCAGTACTGAGGGGGCGGCGCACTGTCGGAGGGGCAGTACTGAGGGAGCGGCGCACTTTCGGAGGGGCAGTACTGAGGGAGTGCCGCACTGTCGGAGGGGCAGTACTGAGGGGGCGCCGCACTGTCGGAGGGGCAGTACTGAGGGAGCGCCGCACTTTCAGAGGGGCAGTACTGAGGGAGCGCCGCACTGTCGGAGGGGCGTTACTGAGGGAGCGCCGCACTGTCGGAGTGGTAGTACTGAGGGAGCGCCGCACGGTCAGAGGGGCAGTGCTGAGGGAGCGCCGCACTGTCGGAGGGGCGTTACTGAGGGAGCGCCGCACTGTCGGAGGGGCAGTACTGAGGGAACGCCGCACTGTCGGAGGGGCAGTGCTGAGGGAGCGCCGCACTGCCGGAGGGGCGTTACTGAGGGAGCGCCGCACTGTCGGTGGGGCGGGTACTGAGGGAGCGGCGCACTGACGGAGGGGCAGTACTGATGGAGCGCCGCACTGTCGGAGGGTCGGTACTGAGGGAGCGCCGCACAGACGGAGTGGCAGTACTGAGGGAGCGCCGCACTGTCGGAGGGGCGGTAATGAGGGAGGGCCGCACTGTCGGAGGGGCGTTACTGAGGGAGCGCCGCACTGTCGGAGGGGCGGTACTGAGGCAGCGCCGCACTGTCGGAGGGGCGTTACTGAGGGAGCGCCGCACTGTCGGAGGGGCAGTACTGAGGGAGCGCCGCACTGTCGGAGAGGCGGTACTGAGGGAGTGCCACACTGTCGGAGGGGCGGTACTGAGGGAGCGCCGCACTGTCGGAGGGGTGGTACTGAGGGAGCGCCGCACTGTCGGAGGTGCAGTACAGAGGGAGCGCCACAATGTCGGAGGGGCAGTACTGAAGGAGCGCTGCACTGTCGGAGTGGCAGTACTGAGGGTGCGCTGCACTGTCGGAGTGGCAGTACTGAGGGAGGGCCGCGCTGTCAGAGGGGCAGTACTGAGGGAGCGCCGCACTGTCGGAGGGGCAGTACTGAGGCAGTGCCGCACTGTCAGAGGGGCAGTACTGAGGGAGCGCCGCACTGTCGGAGGGGCAGTACTGAGGGAGCGCCGCACTGTCGGAGGGGCAGTACTGAGGGAGCGCCGCACTGTCGGAGGGGCAGTACTGAGGGGGCGGCGCACTGTCGGAGGGGCAGTACTGAGGGAGCGGCGCACTTTCGGAGGGGCAGTACTGAGGGAGTGCCACACTGTCGGAGGGGCAGTACTGAGGGGGCGCCGCACTGTCCGAGGGGCGGTACTGAGGGAGCGCCGCACTGACGGAGGGGCAGTACTGAGGGAGCGCCGCACTGTCGGAGGGTCGGTACTGAGGTAGCGCCGCACAGACGGAGGGGCATTACTGAGGGAGCGCCGCACTGTCGGAGGGGCGGTAATGAGGGAGGGCCGCACTGTCGGAGGGGCGTTACTGAGGGAGCGCCGCACTGTCGGAGTGGCGGGTACTGAGGGAGCGCCGCACTGTCGGAGGGTCGGTACTGAGGGAGCTCCGCACTGTCGGAGGGGCGGTACTGAGGGAGCACCGCACTGTCGGAGGGGCAGTTGTGAGGGAGCGCCGCACTGTCGGAGGGTCAGTGCTGAGGGAGCGCCGCACTGTCGGAGGGGCAGTACTGATGGTGCACTGCACTGTCGGTGGGGCAGTACTGAGGGAGCGCCGCACTGTTGGAGGAGCAGTACTGAGGGAGCGCCGCACTGTCGGAGGGGCAGTACTGAGGGAGTGCCGCACTGTCGGAGGGGCAGTACTGAGGGAGCGCCGCACTGTCGGAGGGGCAGTACTGAGGGAGCGCCGCACTTTCAGAGGGGCAGTACTGAGGGAGCGCCGCACTGTCGGAGGGGCGTTACTGAGGGAGCGCCGCACTGTCGGAGTGGTAGTACTGAGGGAGCGCCGCACGGTCGGAGGGGCAGTGCTGAGGGAGCGCCGCACTGTCGGAGGGGCGTTACTGAGGGAGCGCCGCACTGTCGGAGGGGCAGTACTGAGGGAACGCCGCACTGTCGGAGGGGCAGTGCTGAGGGAGCGCCGCACTGTCGGAGGGGCGTTACTGAGGGAGCGCCGCACTGTCGGTGGGGTGGTACTGAGGGAGCGCCGCACTGTCGGAGGGGTGGTACTGAGGGAGCGCCGCACTGTCGGAGGGGCGGTACTGAGGGAGCGCCGCACTGTCGGAGGGTTGGTACTGAGGGAGCGCCGCACTGTCGGAGGGGCGGCACTGAGGGAGCGCCGCACCGTCGGCGGGACAGTACTGCGGGAGCGCCGCACTGTCGGAGGGGCAGTACTGAGGGTGCGCTGCACTGTCGGAGTGGCAGTACTGAGGGAGGGCCGCACTGTCAGAGGGGCAGTACTGAGGGTGCGCCGCACTGTCGGAGGGGCAGTACTGAGGCAGCGCCGCACTGTCGGAGGGGCAGTACTGAGGGAGCGCCGCACCGTCGGAGGGACACTGCAGCGGGAGCGCCGCACTGTCGGAGGAATAGTACTGAGGGAGCGCCGCACTGTCGGAGGGGCAGTACTGAGGGAGCGCCGCACTGTCGGAGGGTCAGTACTGAGGGAGCGCCGCACTGTCGGAGGGGCAGTACTGAGGGAGCTCCGCACTGTCGGAGGGGCAGTACTGAGGGAGCGCCGCACTTTCAGAGGGGCAGTACTGAGGGAGCGCCGCACTGTCGGAGGGGCGTTACTGAGGGAGCGCCGCACTGTCGGAGTGGTAGTACTGAGGGAGCGCCGCACGGTCGGAGGGGCAGTGCTGAGGGAGCGCCGCACTGTCGGAGGGGCGTTACTGAGGGAGCGCCGCACTGTCGGAGGGGCAGTACTGAGGGAACGCCGCACTGTCGGAGGGGCAGTGCTGAGGGAGCGCCGCACTGTCGGAGGGGCGTTACTGAGGGAGCGCCGCACTGTCGGTGGGGCGGTACTGAGGGAGCGCCGCACTGACGGAGGGGCAGTACTGATGGAGCGCCGCACTGTCGGAGGGTCGGTACTGAGGGAGCGCCGCACAGACGGAGTGGCAGTACTGAGGGAGCGCCGCACTGTCGGAGGGGCGGTAATGAGGGAGGGCCGCACTGTCGGAGGGGCGTTACTGAGGGAGCGCCGCACTGTCGGAGGGGCGGTACTGAGGGAGCGCCGCACTGTCGGAGGGTCGGTACTGAGGGAGCGCCGCACTGTCGGAGGGGCGGTACTGAGGGAGCACCGCACTGTCGGAGGGGCAGTACTGAGGCAGTGCCGCACTGTCAGAGGGGCAGTACTGAGGGAGCGCCGCACTGTCGGAGGGGCAGTACTGAGGGAGCGCCGCACTGTCGGAGGGGCAGTACTGAGGGAGCGCCGCACTGTCGGAGGGGCAGTACTGAGGGGGCGGCGCACTGTCGGAGGGGGCAGTACTGAGGGAGCGGCGCACTTTCGGAGGGGCAGTACTGAGGGAGTGCCACACTGTCGGAGGGGCAGTACTGAGGGGGCGCCGCACTGTCCGAGGGGCGGTACTGAGGGAGCGCCGCACTGACGGAGGGGCAGTACTGAGGGAGCGCCGCACTGTCGGAGGGTCGGTACTGAGGGAGCGCCGCACAGACGGAGGGGCATTACTGAGGGAGCGCCGCACTGTCGGAGGGGCGGTAATGAGGGAGGGCCGCACTGTCGGAGGGGCGTTACTGAGGGAGCGCCGCACTGTCGGAGTGGCGGTACTGAGGGAGCGCCGCACTGTCGGAGGGTCGGTACTGAGGGAGCTCCGCACTGTCGGAGGGGCGGTACTGAGGGAGCACCGCACTGTCGGAGGGGCAGTTGTGAGGGAGCGCCGCACTGTCGGAGGGTCAGTGCTGAGGGAGCGCCGCACTGTCGGAGGGGCAGTACTGATGGTGCACTGCACTGTCGGTGGGGCAGTACTGAGGGAGCGCCGCACTGTTGGAGGAGCAGTACTGAGGGAGCGCCGCACTGTCGGAGGGGCAGTACTGAGGGAGTGCCGCACTGTCGGAGGGGCAGTACTGAGGGAGCGCCGCACTGTCGGAGGGGCAGTACTGAGGGAGCGCCGCACTTTCAGAGGGGCAGTACTGAGGGAGCGCCGCACTGTCGGAGGGGCGTTACTGAGGGAGCGCCGCACTGTCGGAGTGGTAGTACTGAGGGAGCGCCGCACGGTCGGAGGGGCAGTGCTGAGGGAGCGCCGCACTGTCGGAGGGGCGTTACTGAGGGAGCGCCGCACTGTCGGAGGGGCAGTACTGAGGGAACGCCGCACTGTCGGAGGGGCAGTGCTGAGGGAGCGCCGCACTGTCGGAGGGGCGTTACTGAGGGAGCGCCGCACTGTCGGTGGGGTGGTACTGAGGGAGCGCCGCACTGTCGGAGGGGCGGCACTGAGGGAGCGCCGCACCGTCGGCGGGACAGTACTGCGGGAGCGCCGCACTGTCGGAGGGGCAGTACTGAGGGTGCGCTGCACTGTCGGAGTGGCAGTACTGAGGGAGGGCCGCACTGTCAGAGGGGCAGTACTGAGGGTGCGCCGCACTGTCGGAGGGGCAGTACTGAGGCAGCGCCGCACTGTCGGAGGGGCAGTACTGAGGGAGCGCCGCACCGTCGGAGGGACACTGCAGCGGGAGCGCCGCACTGTCGGAGGAATAGTACTGAGGGAGCGCCGCACTGTCGGAGGGGCAGTACTGAGGGAGCGCCGCACTGTCGGAGGGTCAGTACTGAGGGAGCGCCGCACTGTCGGAGGGGCAGTACTGAGGGAGCTCCGCACTGTCGGAGGGGCAGTACTGAGGGAGCGCCGCACTTTCAGAGGGGCAGTACTGAGGGAGCGCCGCACTGTCGGAGGGGCGTTAATGAGGGAGCGCCGCACTGTCGGAGTGGTAGTACTGAGGGAGCGCCGCACGGTCGGAGGGGCAGTGCTGAGGGAGCGCCGCACTGTCGGAGGGGCGTTACTGAGGGAGCGCCGCACTGTCGGAGGGGCAGTACTGAGGGAACGCCGCACTGTCGGAGGGGCAGTGCTGAGGGAGCGCCGCACTGTCGGAGGGGCGTTACTGAGGGAGCGCCGCACTGTCGGTGGGGCGGTACTGAGGGAGCGCCGCACTGACGGAGGGGCAGTACTGATGGAGCGCCGCACTGTCGGAGGGTCGGTACTGAGGGAGCGCCGCACAGACGGAGTGGCAGTACTGAGGGAGCGCCGCACTGTCGGAGGGGCGGTAATGAGGGAGGGCCGCACTGTCGGAGGGGCGTTACTGAGGGAGCGCCGCACTGTCGGAGGGGCGGTACTGAGGGAGCGCCGCACTGTCGGAGGGTCGGTACTGAGGGAGCGCCGCACTGTCGGAGGGGCGGTACTGAGGGAGCACCGCACTGTCGGAGGGGCAGTACTGAGGGAGCGCCGCACTGTCGGAGGGGCAGTACTGAGGGAGCGCCGCACCGTCGGAGGGACACTGCAGCGGGAGCGCCGCACTGTTGGAGGAATAGTACTGAGGGAGCGCCGCACTGTCGGAGGGGCAGTACTGAGGGAGCGCCGCACTGTCGGAGGGTCAGTACTGAGGGAGCGCCGCACTGTCGGAGGGGCAGTACTGAGGGAGCTCCGCACTGTCGGAGGGGCAGTACTGAGGGAGCGCCGCACTGCCGGAGGGGCAGTACTGAGGGAGCGCAGCACTTTCAGAGGGGCAGTACTGAGGGAGCGCCGCACTGTCGGAGGGGCGTTACTGAGGGAGCGCCGCACTGTCGGAGTGGTAGTACTGAGGGAGCGCCGCACTGTCGGAGGGGCGTTACTGAGGGAGCGCCGCACTGTCGGAGTGGTAGTACTGAGGGAGCGCCGCACTGTCGGAGGGGCAGTACTGAGGGAGCGCCGCACTGTTGGAGGGGCGTTGCTGAGGGAGCGCCGCACTGTCGGAGGGGCAGTACTGAGGGAGCCCCGCACTGTCGGAGGGGCAGTACTGAGGGAGCGCCGCACTGTCGGAGGGTCGGTACTGAGGGAGCGCCGCACAGACGAAGGGGCATTACTGAGGGAGCGCCGCACTGTCGGAGGGGCGGTAATGAGGGAGGGCCGCACTGTCGGGGGGGCGTTACTGAGGGAGCGCCGCACTGTCGGAGTGGCGGTACTGAGGGAGCGCCGCACTGTCGGAGGGTCGGTACTGAGGGAGCTCCGCACTGTCGGAGGGGCGGTACTGAGGTAGCACCGCACTGTCGGAGGGTCAGTACTGAGGGAGCGCCGCACTGTCGGAGGGTCAGTACTGAGGGAGCGCCGCACTGTCGGAGGGGCAGTACTGAGGGAGCGCCGCACTGTCGGAGGGTTGGTACTGAGGGAGCGCCGCACTGCCGGAGGGGCAGCACTGAGGGAGCGCCGCACTGTCGGAGGGGCAGTACTGATGGAGCGGCGCACTTTCGGAGGGGCAGTACTGAGGGAGTGCCGCACAGACGGAGGGTCGGTACTGAGTGAGCGCCGCACTGTCGGAGGGGCGGTACTGAGGGAGCAGCGCACTGTCGGAGGGGCAGTACTGAGGGAGCGCCGCACTGTCGGAGGGTCGGTACTGAGGGTGCGCCGCACTGTCGGAGGGTCGGTACTGAGGGAGCGCCGCACTGTCGGAGGGGCGGTACTGAGGGAGCAGCGCACTGTCGGAGGGGCAGTACTGAGGGAGCGCCGCACTGTCGGAGGGGCAGTACTGAGGGAGCGCCGCACTGTCGGAGGGTCGGTGCTGAGGGAGCGCCGCACTGTCGGAGGGGCATTACTGAGGGAGCGCCGCACTGTCGGAGGGGCAGTACTGAGGGAGCGCCGCACAGTCGGAGGGGCAGTACTGAGGGAGCGCCGCACTGTCGGAGGGGCAGTACTGAGGGAGCGCCGCACTGTCGGAGGGGCAGTACTGAGGGAGCGCCGCACTGTCGGAGGGGCAGCACTGAAGGAGCGCCGCACTGTCGGAGAGGCGGTACTGAGGGAGCGCTGCACTGTCGGAGGGGCGGTACTGAGGGATCGGCGCACTGTCGGAGGGGCGGTACTGAGGGAGCGCAGCACTGTCGGAGGGGCGGTACTGAGGGAACGCCGCACTGTCGGAGGGGCAGTGCTGAGGGAGCGCCGCACTGTCGGAGGGGCGTTAATGAGGGAGCGCCGCACTGTCGGTGGGGTGGTACTGAGGGAGCGCCGCACTGTCGGAGGGGTGGTACTGAGGGAGCGCCGCACTGTCGGAGGGGCGGTACTGAGGGAGCGCCGCACTGTCGGAGTGTTGGTACTGAGGGAGCGCCGCACTGTCGGAGGGGCGGCACTGAGGGAGCGCCGCACCGTCGGCGGGACAGTACTGCGGGAGCGCCGCACTGTCGGAGGGGCAGTACTGAGGGTGCGCTGCACTGTCGGAGTGGCAGTACTGAGGGAGGGCCGCACTGTCAGAGGGGCAGTACTGAGGGAGCGTCGCACTGTCGGAGGGGCAGTACTGAGGCAGTGCCGCACTGTCAGAGGGGCAGTACTGAGGGAGCGCCGCACTGTCGGAGGGGCAGTACTGAGGGAGCGCCGCACTGTCGGAGGGGCAGTACTGAGGGAGCGCCGCACTGTCGGAGGGGCAGTACTGAGGGGGCGGCGCACTGTCGGAGGGGCAGTACTGAGGGAGCGGCGCACTTTCGGAGGGGCAGTACTGAGGGAGTGCCGCACTGTCGGAGGGGCAGTACTGAGGGGGCGCCGCACTGTCGGAGGGGCAGTACTGAGGGAGCGCCGCACTTTCAGAGGGGCAGTACTGAGGGAGCGCCGCACTGTCGGAGGGGCGTTACTGAGGGAGCGCCGCACTGTCGGAGTGGTAGTACTGAGGGAGCGCCGCATGGTCGGAGGGGCAGTGCTGAGGGAGCGCCGCACTGTCGGAGGGGCGTTACTGAGGGAGCGCCGCACTGTCGGAGGGGCAGTACTGAGGGAACGCCGCACTGTCGGAGGGGCAGTGCTGAGGGAGCGCCGCACTGTCGGAGGGGCGTTACTGAGGGAGCGCCGCACTGTCGGTGGGGCGGTACTGAGGGAGCGCCGCACTGACGGAGGGGCAGTACTGATGGAGCGCCGCACTGTCGGAGGGTCGGTACTGAGGGAGCGCCGCACAGACGGAGTGGCAGTACTGAGGGAGCGCCGCACTGTCGGAGGGGCGGTAATGAGGGAGGGCCGCACTGTCGGAGGGGCGTTACTGAGGGAGCGCCGCACTGTCGGAGGGGCGGTACTGAGGGAGCGCCGCACTGTCGGAGGGTCGGTACTGAGGGAGCGCCGCACTGTCGGAGGGGCGGTACTGAGGGAGCACCGCACTGTCGGAGGGGCAGTACTGAGGGAGCGCCGCACTGTCGGAGGGGCAGTACTGAGGGAGCGCCGCACCGTCGGAGGGACACTGCAGCGGGAGCGCCGCACTGTCGGAGGAATAGTACTGAGGGAGCGCCGCACTGTCGGAGGGGCAGTACTGAGGGAGCGCCGCACTGTCGGAGGGTCAGTGCTGAGGGAGCGCCGCACTGTCGGAGGGGCAGTACTGATGGGGCACTGCACTGTCGGTGGGGCAGTACTGAGGGAGCGCCGCACTGTCGGAGGGTCGGTACTGAGGGAGCGCCGCACAGACGGAGGGGCATTACTGAGGGAGCGCCGCACTGTCGGAGGGGCGGTAATGAGGGAGGGCCGCACTGTCGGAGGGGCGTTACTGAGGGAGCGCCGCACTGTCGGAGTGGCGGTACTGAGGGAGCGCCGCACTGTCGGAGGGTCGGTACTGAGGGAGCGCCGCACTGTCGGAGGGGCGGTACTGAGGGAGCACCGCACTGTCGGAGGGGCAGTACTGAGGGAGCGCCGCACTGTCGGAGGGGCAGTACTGAGGGAGCGCCGCACCGTCGGAGGGACACTACAGCGGGAGCGCCGCACATTCGGAGGAATAGTACTGAGGGAGCGCCGCACTGTCGGTGGGGCAGTACTGAGGGAGCGCCGCACTGTCGGAGGGTCAGTGCTGAGGGAGCGCCGCACTGTCGGAGGGGCAGTACTGATGGTGCACTGCACTTTCGGTGGGGCAGTACTGAGGGAGCGCCGCAATGTTGGAGGAGCAGTACTGAGGGAGCGCCGCACTGTCGGAGGGGCAGTACTGAGGGACCGCCGCACTGTCGGAGGGGCAGTACTTAGGGAGCGCCGCACTTTCAGAGGGGCAGTACTGAGGGAGCGCCGCACTGTCGGAGGGGCGTTACTGAGGGAGCGCCGCACTGTCGGAGTGGTAGTACTGAGGGAGCGCCGCACGGTCGGAGGGGCAGTGCTGAGGGAGCGCCGCACTGTCGGAGGGGCGTTACTGAGGGAGCGCCGCACTGTCGGTGGGGTGGTACTGAGGGAGCGCCGCACTGTCGGAGGGGTGGTACTGAGGGAGCGCCGCACTGTCGGAGGGGCGGAACTGAGGGAGCGCCGCACTGTCGGAGGGTTGGTACTGAGGGAGCGCCGCACTGTCGGAGGGGCGGCACTGAGGGAGCGCCGCACCGTCGGCGGGACAGTACTGCGGGAGCGCCGCACTGTCGGAGGGGCAGTACTGAGGGAGCGCCGCACTGTCGGAGGGGCAGTACTGAGGGAGCGCCGCACTGTCGGAGGGTCGGTACTGAGGGTGCGCCGCACTGTCGGAGGGTCGGTACTGAGGGAGCGCCGCACTGTCGGAGGGGCGGTACTGAGGGAGCAGCGCACTGTCGGAGGGGCAGTACTGAGGGAGCGCCGCACTGTCGGAGGGGCAGTACTGAGGGAGCGCCGCACTGTCGGAGGGTCGGTGCTGAGGGAGCGCCGCACTGTCGGAGGGGCATTACTGAGGGAGCGCCGCACTGTCGGAGGGGCAGTACTCAGGGAGCGCCGCACAGTCGGAGGGGCAGTACTGAGGGAGCGCCGCACTGTCGGAGGGGCAGTACTGAGGGAGCGCCGCACTGTCGGAGGGGCAGTACTGAGGGAGCGCCGCACTGTCGGAGGGGCAGCACTGAAGGAGCGCCGCACTGTCGGAGAGGCGGTACTGAGGGAGCGCTGCACTGTCGGAGGGGCGGTACTGAGGGATCGGCGCACTGTCGGAGGGGCGGTACTGAGGGAGCGCAGCACTGTCGGAGGGGCGGTACTGAGGGAACGCCGCACTGTCGGAGGGGCAGTGCTGAGGGAGCGCCGCACTGTCGGAGGGGCGTTAATGAGGGAGCGCCGCACTGTCGGTGGGGTGGTACTGAGGGAGCGCCGCACTGTCGGAGGGGTGGTACTGAGGGAGCGCCGCACTGTCGGAGGGGCGGTACTGAGGGAGCGCCGCACTGTCGGAGTGTTGGTACTGAGGGAGCGCCGCACTGTCGGAGGGGCGGCACTGAGGGAGCGCCGCACCGTCGGCGGGACAGTACTGCGGGAGCGCCGCACTGTCGGAGGGGCAGTACTGAGGGTGCGCTGCACTGTCGGAGTGGCAGTACTGAGGGAGGGCCGCACTGTCAGAGGGGCAGTACTGAGGGAGCGTCGCACTGTCGGAGGGGCAGTACTGAGGCAGTGCCGCACTGTCAGAGGGGCAGTACTGAGGGAGCGCCGCACTGTCGGAGGGGCAGTACTGAGGGAGCGCCGCACTGTCGGAGGGGCAGTACTGAGGGAGCGCCGCACTGTCGGAGGGGCAGTACTGAGGGGGCGGCGCACTGTCGGAGGGGCAGTACTGAGGGAGCGGCGCACTTTCGGAGGGGCAGTACTGAGGGAGTGCCGCACTGTCGGAGGGGCAGTACTGAGGGGGCGCCGCACTGTCGGAGGGGCAGTACTGAGGGAGCGCCGCACTTTCAGAGGGGCAGTACTGAGGGAGCGCCGCACTGTCGGAGGGGCGTTACTGAGGGAGCGCCGCACTGTCGGAGTGGTAGTACTGAGGGAGCGCCGCACGGTCGGAGGGGCAGTGCTGAGGGAGCGCCGCACTGTCGGAGGGGCGTTACTGAGGGAGCGCCGCACTGTCGGAGGGGCAGTACTGAGGGAACGCCGCACTGTCGGAGGGGCAGTGCTGAGGGAGCGCCGCACTGTCGGAGGGGCGTTACTGAGGGAGCGCCGCACTGTCGGTGGGGCGGTACTGAGGGAGCGCCGCACTGACGGAGGGGCAGTACTGATGGAGCGCCGCACTGTCGGAGGGTCGGTACTGAGGGAGCGCCGCACAGACGGAGTGGCAGTACTGAGGGAGCGCCGCACTGTCGGAGGGGCGGTAATGAGGGAGGGCCGCACTGTCGGAGGGGCGTTACTGAGGGAGCGCCGCACTGTCGGAGTGGCGGTACTGAGGGAGCGCCGCACTGTCGGAGGGTCGGTACTGAGGGAGCGCCGCACTGTCGGAGGGGCGGTACTGAGGGAGCACCGCACTGTCGGAGGGGCAGTACTGAGGGAGCGCCGCACTGTCGGAGGGGCAGTACTGAGGGAGCGCCGCACCGTCGGAGGGACACTGCAGCGGGAGCGCCGCACTGTCGGAGGAATAGTACTGAGGGAGCGCCGCACTGTCGGAGGGGCAGTACTGAGGGAGCGCCGCACTGTCGGAGGGTCAGTGCTGAGGGAGCGCCGCACTGTCGGAGGGGCAGTACTGATGGGGCACTGCACTGTCGGTGGGGCAGTACTGAGGGAGCGCCGCACTGTCGGAGGGGCAGTACTGAGGGAGCTCCGCACTGTCGGAGGGGCAGTACTGAGGGAGCGCAGCACTTTCAGAGGGGCAGTACTGAGGGAGCGCCGCACTGTCGGAGGGGCGTTACTGAGGGAGCGCCGCACTATCGGAGTGGTAGTACTGAGGGAGCGCCGCACTGTCGGAGGGGCGTTACTGAGGGAGCGCCGCATTGTCGGAGTGGTAGTACTGAGGGAGCGCCGCACTGTCGGAGGGGCAGTACAGAGGGAGCGCCGCACTGTCGGAGGGGCGTTACTGAGGGAGCGCCGCACTGTCGGAGGGGCAGTACCGAGGGAGCGCCGCACTGTCGGAGGGGCAGTACTGAGGGAGCGCCGCACTGTCGGAGGGGCGTTACTGAGGGAGCGCCGCACTGTCGGAGGGGCAGTACTGAGGGAGCGCCGCACTGTCGGAGAGGCGGTACTGAGGGAGCGCCACACTGTTGGAGGGGCGGTACTGAGGGAGCGCCGCACTGTCGGAGGGGTGGTACTGAGGGAGCGCCGCACTGTCGGAGGTGCAGTACTGAGGGAGCGCCACAATGTCGGAGGGGCAGTACTGAAGGAGCGCTGCACTGTCGGAGTGGCAGTACTGAGGGTGCGCTGCACTGTCGGAGTGGCAGTACTGAGGGAGGGCCGCACTGTCAGAGGGGCAGTACTGAGGGAGCGCCGCACTGTCGGAGGGGCAGTACTGAGGCAGTGCCGCACTGTCAGAGGGGCAGTACTGAGGGAGCGCCGCACTGTCGGAGGGGCAGTACTGAGGGAGCGCCGCACTGTCGGAGGGGCAGTACTGAGGGAGCGCCGCACTGTCGGAGGGGCAGTACTGAGGGGGCGGCGCACTGTCGGAGGGGCAGAACTGAGGGAGCGGCGCACTTTCGGAGGGGCAGTACTGAGGGAGTGCCACACTGTCGGAGGGGCAGTACTGAGGGGGCGCCGCACTGTCCGAGGGGCGGTACTGAGGGAGCGCCGCACTGACGGAGGGGCAGTACTGAGGGAGCGCCGCACTGTCGGAGGGTCGGTACTGAGGGAGCGCCGCACAGACGGAGGGGCATTACTGAGGGAGCGCCGCACTGTCGGAGGGGCGGTAATGAGGGAGGGCCGCACTGTCGGAGGGGCGTTACTGAGGGAGCGCCGCACTGTCGGAGTGGCGGTACTGAGGGAGCGCCGCACTGTCGGAGGGTCGGTACTGAGGGAGCGCCGCACTGTCGGAGGGGCGGTACTGAGGGAGCACCGCACTGTCGGAGGGGCAGTACTGAGGGAGCGCCGCACATTCGGAGGAATAGTACTGAGGGAGCGCCGCACTGTCGGTGGGGCAGTACTGAGGGAGCGCCGCACTGTCGGAGGGTCAGTGCTGAGGGAGCGCCGCACTGTCGGAGGGGCAGTACTGATGGTGCACTGCACTTTCGGTGGGGCAGTACTGAGGGAGCGCCGCAATGTTGGAGGAGCAGTACTGAGGGAGCGCCGCACTGTCGGAGGGGCAGTACTGAGGGACCGCCGCACTGTCGGAGGGGCAGTACTTAGGGAGCGCCGCACTTTCAGAGGGGCAGTACTGAGGGAGCGCCGCACTGTCGGAGGGGCGTTACTGAGGGAGCGCCGCACTGTCGGAGTGGTAGTACTGAGGGAGCGCCGCACGGTCGGAGGGGCAGTGCTGAGGGAGCGCCGCACTGTCGGAGGGGCGTTACTGAGGGAGCGCCGCACTGTCGGTGGGGTGGTACTGAGGGAGCGCCGCACTGTCGGAGGGGTGGTACTGAGGGAGCGCCGCACTGTCGGAGGGGCGGAACTGAGGGAGCGCCGCACTGTCGGAGGGTTGGTACTGAGGGAGCGCCGCACTGTCGGAGGGGCGGCACTGAGGGAGCGCCGCACCGTCGGCGGGACAGTACTGCGGGAGCGCCGCACTGTCGGAGGGGCAGTACTGAGGGAGCGCCGCACTGTCGGAGGGGCAGTACTGAGGGAGCACTGCACTGTCGGAGGGGCAGTACTGTGGGAGCGCCGCAATGTCGGAGGGGCAGTACTGATGGAGCGGCGCACTTTCGGAGGTGTAGTACTGAGGGAGTGCCGCACTGTCGGAGGGGCAGTACTGAGGGGGCGCCGCACTGTCCGAGGGGCAGTACTGAGGGAGCGCCGCACTGGCGGAGGGGCAGTACTGAGGGAGCGCCGCACTGTCGGAGGGTCGGCACTGAGGGAGCACCGCACTGACGGAGGGGCAGTACTGAGGGAGCGCCGCACTGTCGGAGGGGCAGTAATGACGGAGGGCCGCACTGTCGGAGGAGCGTTACTGAGGGAGCGCCGCACTGTCGGAGGGGCGGTACTGAGGGAGCGCCGCACTGTCGGAGGGGCACTACTGAGGGAGCGCCGCACTGTCGGAGGGGCAGTACTGAGGGAGCGCCGCACTGTCGGAGGGTCAGTGCTGATGGAGCACCGCACTGTCGGAGGGGCAGTACTGATGGGGCACTGCACTGTCGGTGGGGCAGTACTGAGGGAGCGCCGCACTGTTGGAGGAGCAGTACTGAGGGAGCGCCGCACTGTCGGAGGGGCAGTACTGAGGGAGCGCCGCACTGACGGAGGGGCAGTACTGAGGGAGCGCCGCACTGTCGGAGGGTCGGTACTGAGGGAGCGCCGCACAGACGGAGGGGCATTACTGAGGGAGCGCCGCACTGTCGGAGGGGCGGTAATGAGGGAGGGCCGCACTGTCGGAGGGGCGTTACTGAGGGAGCGCCGCACTGTCGGAGTGGCGGTACTGAGGGAGCGCCGCACTGTCGGAGGGTCGGTACTGAGGGAGCGCCGCACTGTCGGAGGGTCGGTACTGAGGGAGCGCCGCACTGTCGGAGGGGCGGTACTGAGGGAGCACCGCACTGTCGGAGGGGCAGTACTGAGGGAGCGCCGCACTGTCGGAGGGGCAGTACTGAGGGAGCGCCGCACTGTCGGAGGGGCAGTACTGAGGGAGCGCCGCACTGTCGGAGGGGCAGTACTGAGGGAGCGCCGCACTTTCAGAGGGGCAGTACTGAGGGAGCGCCGCACTGTCGGAGGGGCAGTACTGAGGGAGCGCCGTACTGTCAGAGGGGCAGTACTGAGGGAGCGCCGCACCGTCGGAGGGACAGTACAGCGGGAGCGCCGCACTGTCGGAGGAACAGTACTGAGGGAGCGCCGCACTGTCGGAGGGGCAGTACTGAGGGAGCGCCGCACTGTCGGAGGGTCAGTACTGAGGGAGCGCCACACTGTCGGAGGGGCAGTACTCAGGGAGCGCCGCACTGTCGGAGGGGCAGTACTGAGGGAGCGCCGCACTGTCGGAGAGGCAGTACTGAGGGAGCGCCGCACTGTCGGAGGGGCAGTACTGAGGGAGCGCCGCACTGTCGGAGGGGCAGTACTGAGGGCGCGGCGCACTGTCGGAGGGGCAGTACTGAGGGAGCGCCGCACTGTCGGAGGGGCAGCACTGAGGGGGCGCCGCACTGTCCGGGGGGCGGTACTGAGGGAGTGCCGCACTGACGGAGGGGCAGTACTGAGGGAGCGCCGCACTGTCGGAGGGGCGTTACTGAGGGAGCGCCGCACTGTCAGAGGGGCGGTACTGAGGGAGCGCCGCACTGTCGGAGGGGTGGTACTGAGGCAGCGCCGCACTGTCGGAGGGTTGGTACTGAGGGAGCGCCGCACTGTCGGAGGGGCGGCACTGAGGGAGCGCCGCACCATCGGCGGGACAGTACTGCGGGAGCGCCGCACTGTCGGAGGGGCAGTACTGAGGGAGCGCCGCACTGTCGGAGGGGCAGTACTGATGGAGCGGCGCACTTTCGGAGGTGTAGTACTGAGGGAGTGCCGCACTGTCGGAGGGGCAGTACTGAGGGGGCGCCGCACTGTCCGAGGGGCGGTACTGAGGGAGCGCCGCACTGGCGGAGGGGCAGTACTGAGGGAGCGCCGCACTGTCGGAGGGTCGGCACTGAGGGAGCACCGCACTGACGGAGGGGCAGTACTGAGGGAGCGCCGCACTGTCGGAGGGGCAGTAATGACGGAGGGCCGCACTGTCGGAGGGGCGTTACTGAGGGAGCGCCGCACTGTCGGAGGGGCGGTACTGAGGGAGCGCCGCACTGTCGGAGGGGCACTACTGAGGGAGCGCCGCACTGTCGGAGGGGCAGTACTGAGGGAGCGCCGCACTGTCGGAGGGTCAGTGCTGATGGAGCACCGCACTGTCGGAGGGGCAGTACTGATGGGGCACTGCACTGTCGGTGGGGCAGTACTGAGGGAGCGCCGCACTGTTGGAGGAGCAGTACTGAGGGAGCGCCGCACTGTCGGAGGGGCAGTACTGAGGGAGCGCCGCACTGTCGGAGGGGCAGTACTGAGGGAGCGCCGCACTTTCAGAGGGGCAGTACTGAGGGAGCGCCGCACTGTCGGAGGGGCAGTACTGAGGGAGCGCCGCACTGTCGGAGGGGCAGTACTGAGGGAGCGCCGCACCGTCGGAGGGGCAGTACTGAGGGCGCGGCGCACTGTCGGAGGGGCAGTACTGAGGGAGCGGCGCACTTTCGGAGGGGCAGTACTGAGGGAGTGCCGCACTGTCGGAGGGGCAGCACTGAGGGGGCGCCGCACTGTCCGAGGGGCGGTACTGAGGGAGCGCCGCACTGACGGAGGGGCAGTACTGAGGGACCGCCGCACTGTCGGAGAGTCGGTACCGAGGGAGCGCCGCACTGTCGGAGGGGCAGTACTGAGGGAGCGCCGCACTGTCGGAGGGGCGTTACTGAGGGAGCGCCGCACTGTCAGAGGGGCGGTACTGAGGGAGCACCGCACTGTCGGAGGGGTGGTACTGAGGGAGCGCCGCACTGTCGGAGGGGCGGTACTGAGGGAGCGCCGCACTGTCGGAGGGTTGGTACTGAGGGAGCGCCGCACTGTCGGAGGGGCAGCACTGAGGGAGCGCCGCACTGTCGGAGCGGCAGTACTGAGGGAGCGCCGCACCATCGGTGGGACAGCACAGCGGGAGCGCCGCACTGTTGGAGGGGCAGTACTGAGGGAGCGCCGCACTGTCGGAGGGGCAGTACTGACGGAGCACTGCACTGTCGGAGGGGCAGTACTGTGGGAGCGCCGCAATGTCGGAGGGGCAGTACTGGTGGAGCGGCGCACTTTCGGAGGGGCAGTACTGAGGGAGTGCCGCACTGTCGGAGGGGCAGTACTGAGGGGGCGCCGCACTGTCCGAGGGGCGGTACTGAGGGAGCGCCGCACTGACGGAGGGGCAGTACTGAGGGAGCGCCGCACTGTCGGAGGGTCGGCACTGAGGGAGCGCCGCACTGACGGAGGGGCAGTACTGAGGGAGCGCCGCACTGTCGGAGGGGCAGTAATGAGGGAGGGCCGCACTGTCGGAGGGGCGTTACTGAGGGAGCGCCGCACTGTCGGAGGTGCGGTACTGAGGGAGCGCCGCACTGTCGAAGGGGCAGTACAGAGGGAGCGCCGCACTGTCGGAGGGTCAGTGCTGATGGAGCGCCGCACTGTCGGAGGGGCAGTACTGATGGGGCACTGCACTGTCGGTGGGGCAGTACTGAGGGAGCGCCGCAATGTTGGAGAAGCAGTACTGAGGGAGCGCCGCACTGTCGGAGGGGCAGTACTGAGGGAGCGCCGCACTGTCGGAGGGGCAGTACTGAGGGAGCGCCGCACTGTCGGAGGGGCAGTACTGAAGGGGCGGCGCACTGTCGGAGGGGCAATACTGAGGGAGCGGCGCACTTTCAGAGGGGCAGTACTGAGGGAGCGCCGCACTGTCGGAGGGGCGTTACTGAGGGAGCGCCGCACTGTCGGATTGGTAGTACTGAGGGAGCGCCGCACTGTCGGAGGGGCAGTACTGAGGGAGCGCCGCACTGTCGGAGGGGCAGTACTGAAGGAGTGCCGCACTGTCGGAGGGGCAGTACTGAGGGGGCGGCGCACTGTCGGAGGGGCAGTACTGAGGGAGAGGCGCACTTTCGGAGGGGCAGTACTGAGGGAGTGCCGCACTGTTGGAGGGGCAGTACTGAGGGGGCGCCGCACTGTCCGAGGTGCGGTACTGAGGGAGCGCCGCACTGACGGAGGGGCAGTACTGATGGAGCGCCGCACTGTCGGAGGGTCGGTACTGAGGGAGTGCCGCACAGACGGAGGGGCAGTACTGAGGGAGCGCCGCACTGTCGGAGGGGCGGTAATGAGGGAGGGCCGCACTGTCGGAGGGGCGTAACTGAGGGAGCGCCGCACTGTCGGAGGGGCGGTACTGAGGGAGCGCCGCACTGTCGGAGGGTCGGTACTGAGGGAGCGCCGCACTGTCGGAGGGGCGGTACTGAGGGAGCACCGCACTGTCGGAGGGGCAGTACTGAGGGAGCGCCGCACTGTCGGAGGGGCAGTACTGAGGGAGCGCCGCACCGTCGGAGGGACACTACAGTGGGAGCGCCGCACTGTCGGAGGAATAGTACTGAGGGAGCGCCGCACTGTCGGAGGGGCAGCACTGAGGGTGCGACGCACTGGCGGAGGGTCAGTGCTGACGGAGCGCCGCACTGTCGGAGGGGCAGTACTGATGGGGCACTGCACTGTCGGTGGGGCAGTACTGAGGGAGCGCCGCACTGTTGGAGGAGCAGTACTGAGGGAGCGCCGCACTGTCGGAGGGGCAGTACTGAGAGAGCGCCGCACTGTCGGAGGGGCAGCACTGAGGGAGCGCCGCACTGTCGGAGGGGCAGTACTGAGGGAGCGCCGCACCGTCGGCGGGACAGTACTGCGGGAGCGCCGCACTGTCGGAGGGGCAGTACTGAGGGAGCACCGCACTGTCGGAGGGGCAGTACTGAGGGAGCACTGCACTGTCGGAGGGGCAGTACTGTGGGAGCGCCGCAATGTCAGAGGGGCAGTACTGATGGAGCGGCGCACTTTCGGAGGGGCAGTACTGAGGGAGTGCCGCACTGTCGGAGGGGCAGTACTGAGGGGGCGCCGCACTGTCCGAGGGGCGGTACTGAGGGAGCGCCGCACTGACAGAGGGGCAGTACTGAGGGAGCGCCGCACTGTGGGAGGGTCGGTACTGAGGGAGCGCCGCACTGACGGAGGGGCAGTACTGAGGGAGCGCCGCAATGTCGGAGGGGCAGGAATGAGGGAGGGCCGCACTGTCGGAGGGGCGTTACTGAGGGAGCGCCGCACTGTCGGAGGGGCGGTACTGAGGGAGCGCCGCACTGTCGGAGGGGCAGTACTGAGGGAGCGCCGCACTGTCGGAGGGGCAGTACTGAGGGAGCGCCGCACTGTCGGAGGGGCAGTACTGAGGGAGCACCGCACTGTCGGAGGGGCAGTACTGAGGGAGCACTGCACTGTCGGAGGGGCAGTACTGTGGGAGCGCCGCAATGTCAGAGGGGCAGTACTGATGGAGCGGCGCACTTTCGGAGGGGCAGTACTGAGGGAGTGCCGCACTGTCGGAGGGGCAGTACTGAGGGGGCGCCGCACTGTCCGAGGGGCGGTACTGAGGGAGCGCCGCACTGACAGAGGGGCAGTACTGAGGGAGCGCCGCACTGTCAGAGGGTCAGTGCTGATGGAGCGCCGCACTGTCGGAGGGGCAGTACTGATGGGGCACTGCACTGTCGGTGGGGCAGTACTGAGGGAGCGCCGCACTGTCGGAGGAGCAGTACTGAGGGAGCGCCGCACTGTCGGAGGGGCAGTACTGAGGGAGCGCCGCACTGTCGGAGGGGCAGTACTGAGGGAGCGCCGCACTGTCGGAGGGGCAGTACTGAGGGAGCGCCGCACTGTCGGAGGGGCAGTACTGAGGGAGCGCCGCACTGTCGGAGGGGCAGTACTGAGGGAGCGCCGCACTGTCGGAGGGGCAGTACTGAGGGAGCGCCGCACTGTCGGAGGGGCAGTACTGAGGGGGCGGCGCACTGTCGGAGGGGCAGAACTGAGGGAGCGGCGCACTTTCGGAGGGGCAGTACTGAGGGAGTGCCACACTGTCGGAGGGGCAGTACTGAGGGGGCGCCGCACTGTCCGAGGGGCGGTACTGAGGGAGCGCCGCACTGACGGAGGGGCAGTACTGAGGGAGCGCCGCACTGTCGGAGGGTCGGTACTGAGGGAGCGCCGCACAGACGGAGGGGCATTACTGAGGGAGCGCCGCACTGTCGGAGGGGCGGTAATGAGGGAGGGCCGCACTGTCGGAGGGGCGTTACTGAGGGAGCGCCGCACTGTCGGAGTGGCGGTACTGAGGGAGCGCCGCACTGTCGGAGGGTCGGTACTGAGGGAGCGCCGCACTGTCGGAGGGGCGGTACTGAGGGAGCACCGCACTGTCGGAGGGGCAGTACTGAGGGAGCGCCGCACTGTCGGAGGGTCAGTGCTGAGGGAGCACCGCACTGTCGGAGGGGCAGTACTGATGGTGCACTGCACTTTCGGTGGGGCAGTACTGAGGGAGCGCCGCAATGTTGGAGGAGCAGTACTGAGGGAGCGCCGCACTGTCGGAGGGGCAGTACTGAGGGACCGCCGCACTGTCGGAGGGGCAGTACTTAGGGAGCGCCGCACTTTCAGAGGGGCAGTACTGAGGGAGCGCCGCACTGTCGGAGGGGCGTTACTGAGGGAGCGCCGCACTGTCGGAGTGGTAGTACTGAGGGAGCGCCGCACGGTCGGAGGGGCAGTGCTGAGGGAGCGCCGCACTGTCGGAGGGGCGTTACTGAGGGAGCGCCGCACTGTCGGTGGGGTGGTACTGAGGGAGCGCCGCACTGTCGGAGGGGTGGTACTGAGGGAGCGCCGCACTGTCGGAGGGGCGGAACTGAGGGAGCGCCGCACTGTCGGAGGGTTGGTACTGAGGGAGCGCCGCACTGTCGGAGGGGCGGCACTGAGGGAGCGCCGCACCGTCGGCGGGACAGTACTGCGGGAGCGCCGCACTGTCGGAGGGGCAGTACTGAGGGAGCGCCGCACTGTCGGAGGGGCAGTACTGAGGGAGCGCCGCACTGTCGGAGGGGCGGTACTGAGGGAGCACCGCACTGTCGGAGGGGCAGTACTGAGGGAGCGCCGCACTGTCGGAGGGGCAGTACTGAGGGAGCGCCGCACCGTCGGAGGGACACTACAGCGGGAGCGCCGCACATTCGGAGGAATAGTACTGAGGGAGCGCCGCACTGTCGGTGGGGCAGTACTGAGGGAGCGCCGCACTGTCGGAGGGTCAGTGCTGAGGGAGCACCGCACTGTCGGAGGGGCAGTACTGATGGTGCACTGCACTTTCGGTGGGGCAGTACTGAGGGAGCGCCGCAATGTTGGAGGAGCAGTACTGAGGGAGCGCCGCACTGTCGGAGGGGCAGTACTGAGGGACCGCCGCACTGTCGGAGGGGCAGTACTTAGGGAGCACCGCACTTTCAGAGGGGCTGTACTGAGGGAGCGCCGCACTGTCGGAGGGGCGTTACTGAGGGAGCGCCGCACTGTCGGAGTGGTAGTACTGAGGGAGCGCCGCACGGTCGGAGGGGCAGTGCTGAGGGAGCGCCGCACTGTCGGAGGGGCGTTACTGAGGGAGCGCCGCACTGTCGGTGGGGTGGTACTGAGGGAGCGCCGCACTGTCGGAGGGGTGGTACTGAGGGAGCGCCGCACTGTCGGAGGGGCGGAACTGAGGGAGCGCCGCACTGTCGGAGGGTTGGTACTGAGGGAGCGCCGCACTGTCGGAGGGGCGGCACTGAGGGAGCGCCGCACCGTCGGCGGGACAGTACTGCGGGAGCGCCGCACTGTCGGAGGGGCAGTACTGAGGGAGCGCCGCACTGTCGGAGGGGCAGTACTGAGGGAGCACTGCACTGTCGGAGGGGCAGTACTGTGGGAGCGCCGCAATGTCGGAGGGGCAGTACTGATGGAGCGGCGCACTTTCGGAGGTGTAGTACTGAGGGAGTGCCGCACTGTCGGAGGGGCAGTACTGAGGGGGCGCCGCACTGTCCGAGGGGCAGTACTGAGGGAGCGCCGCACTGGCGGAGGGGCAGTACTGAGGGAGCGCCGCACTGTCGGAGGGTCGGCACTGAGGGAGCACCGCACTGACGGAGGGGCAGTACTGAGGGAGCGCCGCACTGTCGGAGGGGCAGTAATGACGGAGGGCCGCACTGTCGGAGGAGCGTTACTGAGGGAGCGCCGCACTGTCGGAGGGGCGGTACTGAGGGAGCGCCGCACTGTCGGAGGGGCACTACTGAGGGAGCGCCGCACTGTCGGAGGGGCAGTACTGAGGGAGCGCCGCACTGTCGGAGGGTCAGTGCTGATGGAGCACCGCACTGTCGGAGGGGCAGTACTGATGGGGCACTGCACTGTCGGTGGGGCAGTACTGAGGGAGCGCCGCACTGTTGGAGGAGCAGTACTGAGGGAGCGCCGCACTGTCGGAGGGGCAGTACTGAGGGAGCGCCGCACTGTCGGAGGGGCAGTACTGAGGGAGCGCCGCACTGTCGGAGGGGCAGTACTGAGGGAGCGCCGCACTTTCAGAGGGGCAGTACTGAGGGAGCGCCGCACTGTCGGAGGGGCAGTACTGAGGGAGCGCCGTACTGTCAGAGGGGCAGTACTGAGGGAGCGCCGCACCGTCGGAGGGACAGTACAGCGGGAGCGCCGCACTGTCGGAGGAACAGTACTGAGGGAGCGCCGCACTGTCGGAGGGGCAGTACTGAGGGAGCGCCGCACTGTCGGTGGGTCAGTACTGAGGGAGCGCCACACTGTCGGAGGGGCAGTACTCAGGGAGCGCCGCACTGTCGGAGGGGCAGTACTGAGGGAGCGCCGCACTGTCGGAGAGGCAGTACTGAGGGAGCGCCGCACTGTCGGAGGGGCAGTACTGAGGGAGCGCCGCACTGTCGGAGGGGCAGTACTGAGGGCGCGGCGCACTGTCGGAGGGGCAGTACTGAGGGAGCGGCGCACTTTCGGAGGGGCAGTACTGAGGGAGTGCCGCACTGTCGGAGGGGCAGCACTGAGGGGGCGCCGCACTGTCCGGGGGGCGGTACTGAGGGAGTGCCGCACTGACGGAGGGGCAGTACTGAGGGAGCGCCGCACTGTCGGAGAGTCGGTACCGAGGGAGCGCCGCACTGTCGGAGGGGCAGTACTGAGGGAGCGCCGCACTGTCGGAGGGGCGTTACTGAGGGAGCGCCGCACTGTCAGAGGGGCGGTACTGAGGGAGCGCCGCACTGTCGGAGGGGTGGTACTGAGGGAGCGCCGCACTGTCGGAGGGTTGGTACTGAGGGAGCGCCGCACTGTCGGAGGGGCGGCACTGAGGGAGCGCCGCACCATCGGCGGGACAGTACTGCGGGAGCGCCGCACTGTCGGAGGGGCAGTACTGAGGGAGCACTGCACTGTCAGAGGGGCAGTACTGTGGGAGCGCCGCAATGTCGGAGGGGCAGTACTGATGGAGCGGCGCACTTTCGGAGGTGTAGTACTGAGGGAGTGCCGCACTGTCGGAGGGGCAGTACTGAGGGGGCGCCGCACTGTCCGAGGGGCGGTACTGAGGGAGCGCCGCACTGGCGGAGGGGCAGTACTGAGGGAGCGCCGCACTGTCGGAGGGTCGGCACTGAGGGAGCACCGCACTGACGGAGGGGCAGTACTGAGGGAGCGCCGCACTGTCGGAGGGGCAGTAATGACGGAGGGCCGCACTGTCGGAGGGGCGTTACTGAGGGAGCGCCGCACTGTCGGAGGGGCGGTACTGAGGGAGCGCCGCACTGTCGGAGGGGCACTACTGAGGGAGCGCCGCACTGTCGGAGGGGCAGTACTGAGGGAGCGCCGCACTGTCGGAGGGTCAGTGCTGATGGAGCACCGCACTGTCGGAGGGGCAGTACTGATGGGGCACTGCACTGTCGGTGGGGCAGTACTGAGGGAGCGCCGCACTGTTGGAGGAGCAGTACTGAGGGAGCGCCGCACTGTCGGAGGGGCAGTACTGAGGGAGCGCCGCACTGTCGGAGGGGCAGTACTGAGGGAGCGCCGCACTGTCGGAGGGGCAGTACTGAGGGAGCGCCGCACTTTCAGAGGGGCAGTACTGAGGGAGCGCCGCACTGTCGGAGGGGCAGTACTGAGGGAGCGCCGCACCGTCGGAGGGGCAGTACTGAGGGCGCGGCGCACTGTCGGAGGGGCAGTACTGAGGGAGCGGCGCACTTTCGGAGGGGCAGTACTGAGGGAGTGCCGCACTGTCGGAGGGGCAGCACTGAGGGGGCGCCGCACTGTCCGAGGGGCGGTACTGAGGGAGCGCCGCACTGACGGAGGGGCAGTACTGAGGGAGCGCCGCACTGTCGGAGAGTCGGTACCGAGGGAGCGCCGCACTGTCGGAGGGGCAGTACTGAGGGAGCGCCGCACTGTCGGAGGGGCGTTACTGAGGGAGCGCCGCACTGTCAGAGGGGCGGTACTGAGGGAGCACCGCACTGTCGGAGGGGTGGTACTGAGGGAGCGCCGCACTGTCGGAGGGGCGGTACTGAGGGAGCGCCGCACTGTCGGAGGGTTGGTACTGAGGGAGCGCCGCACTGTCGGAGGGGCAGCACTGAGGGAGCGCCGCACTGTCGGAGCGGCAGTACTGAGGGAGCGCCGCACGATCGGCGGGACAGCACAGCGGGAGCGCCGCACTGTTGGAGGGGCAGTACTGAGGGAGCGCCGCACTGTCGGAGGGGCAGGACTGACGGAGCACTGCACTGTCGGAGGGGCAGTACTGTGGGAGCGCCGCAATGTCGGAGGGGCAGTACTGGTGGAGCGGCGCACTTTCGGAGGGGCAGTACTGAGGGAGTGCCGCACTGTCGGAGGGGCAGTACTGAGGGGGCGCCGCACTGTCCGAGGGGCGGTACTGAGGGAGCGCCGCACTGACGGAGGGGCAGTACTGAGGGAGCGCCGCACTGTCGGAGGGTCGGCACTGAGGGAGCGCCGCACTGACGGAGGGGCAGTACTGAGGGAGCGCCGCACTGTCGGAGGTGCAGTAATGAGGGAGGGCCGCACTGTCGGAGGGGCGTTACTGAGGGAGCGCCGCACTGTCGGAGGTGCGGTACTGAGGGAGCGCCGCACTGTCGAAGGGGCAGTACAGAGGGAGCGCCGCACTGTCGGAGGGTCAGTGCTGATGGAGCGCCGCACTGTCGGAGGGGCAGTACTGATGGGGCACTGCACTGTCGGTGGGGCAGTACTGAGGGAGCGCCGCACTGTTGGAGAAGCAGTACTGAGGGAGCGCCGCACTGTCGGAGGGGCAGTACTGAGGGAGCGCCGCACTGTCGGAGGGGCAGTACTGAGGGAGCGCGCACTGTCGGAGGGGCAGTACTGAGGGGGCGGCGCACTGTCGGAGGGGCAATACTGAGGGAGCGGCGCACTTTCAGAGGGGCAGTACTGAGGGAGCGCCGCACTGTCGGAGGGGCGTTACTGAGGGAGCGCCGCACTGTCGGATTGGTAGTACTGAGGGAGCGCCGCACTGTCGGAGGGGCAGTACTGAGGGAGCGCCGCACTGTCGGAGGGGCAGTACTGAAGGAGTGCCGCACTGTCGGAGGGGCAGTACTGAGGGGGCGGCGCACTGTCGGAGGGGCAGTACTGAGGGAGAGGCGCACTTTCGGAGGGGCAGTACTGAGGGAGTGCCGCACTGTCGGAGGGGCAGTACTGAGGGGGCGCCGCACTGTCCGAGGTGCGGTACTGAGGGAGCGCCGCACTGACGGAGGGGCAGTACTGATGGAGCGCCGCACTGTCGGAGGGTCGGTACTGAGGGAGTGCCGCACAGACGGAGGGGCAGTACTGAGGGAGCGCCGCACTGTTGGAGGGGCGGTAATGAGGGAGGGCCGCACTGTCGGAGGGGCGTAACTGAGGGAGCGCCGCACTGTCGGAGGGGCGGTACTGAGGGAGCGCCGCACTGTCGGAGGGTCGGTACTGAGGGAGCGCCGCACTGTCGGAGGGGCGGTACTGAGGGAGCACCGCACTGTCGGAGGGGCAGTACTGAGGGAGCGCCGCACTGTCGGAGGGGCAGTACTGAGGGAGCGCCGCACCGTCGGAGGGACACTACAGTGGGAGCGCCGCACTGTCGGAGGAATAGTACTGAGGGAGCGCCGCACTGTCGGAGGGGCAGCACTGAGGGTGCGCCGCACTGGCGAGGGTCAGTGCTGACGGAGCGCCGCACTGTCGGAGGGGCAGTACTGATGGGGCACTGCACTGTCGGTGGGGCAGTACTGAGGGAGCGCCGCACTGTTGGAGGAGCAGTACTGAGGGAGCGCCGCACTGTCGGAGGGGCAGTACTGAGGGAGCGCCGCACTGTCGGAGGGGCAGCACTGAGGGAGCGCCGCACTGTCGGAGGGGCAGTACTGAGGGAGCGCCGCACCGTCGGCGGGACAGTACTGCGGGAGCGCCGCACTGTCGGAGGGGCAGTACTGAGGGAGCACCGCCTGTCGGAGGGGCAGTACTGAGGGAGCACTGCACTGTCGGAGGGGCAGTACTGTGGGAGCGCCGCAATGTCGGAGGGGCAGTACTGATGGAGCGGCGCACTTTCGGAGGGGCAGTACTGAGGGAGTGCCGCACTGTCGGAGGGGCAGTACTGAGGGGGCGCCGCACTGTCCGAGGGGCGGTACTGAGGGAGCGCCGCACTGACAGAGGGGCAGTACTGAGGGAGCGCCGCACTGTGGGAGGGTCGGTACTGAGGGAGCGCCGCACTGACGGAGGGGCAGTACTGAGGGAGCGCCGCAATGTCGGAGGGGCAGGAATGAGGGAGGGCCGCACTGTCGGAGGGGCGTTACTGAGGGAGCGCCGCACTGTCGGAGGGGCGGTACTGAGGGAGCGCCGCACTGTCGGAGGGTCGGTACTGAGGGAGCGCCGCACTGTTGGAGGGGCGGAACTGAGGGAGCACCGCACTGTCGGAGGGGCAGTACTGAGGGAGCGCCGCACTGTCGGAGGGGCAGTACTGAGGGAGCGCCGCACCGTCGGAGGGACAGTACAGCGGGAGCGCCGCACTGTCAGAGGAACAGTACTGAGGGAGCGCCGCACTGTCGGAGGGGCAGTACTGAGGGAGCGCCGCACTGTCGGAGGGTCAGTGCTGATGGAGCGCCGCACTGTCGGAGGGGCAGTACTGATGGGGCACTGCACTGTCGGTGGGGCAGTACTGAGGGAGCGCCGCACTGTCGGAGGAGCAGTACTGAGGGAGCGCCGCACTGTCGGAGGGGCAGTACTGAGGGAGCGCCGCACTGTCGGAGGGGCAGTACTGAGGGAGTGCCGCACTGTCGGAGGGGCAGTACTGAGGGAGCGCCGCACTGTCGGAGGGGCAGTACTGAGGGAGCGCCGCACTGTCGGAGGGGCGTGACTGAGGGAGCGCCGCACTGTCGGAGGGGCAGTACTGAGGGATCGCCGCACTGTCGGAGAGGCGGTACTGAGGGAGCGCCGCACTGTCGGAGGGGCGGTACTGAGGGAGCGCCGCACTGTCGGAGGGTTGGTACTGAGGGAGCGCCGCACTGTCGGAGGGGCAGTACTGAGGGATCGCCGCACTGTCGGAGAGGCGGGTACTGAGGGAGCGCCGCACTGTCGGAGGGGCGGTACTGCGGGAGCGCCGCACTGTCGGAGGGTCGGTACTGAGGGAGTGCCGCACAGACGGAGGGGCAGTACTGAGGGAGCGCCGCACTGTCGGAGGGGCGGTAATGAGGGAGGGCCGCACTGTCGGAGGGGCGTTACTGAGGGAGCGCCGCACTGTCGGAGGGGCGGTACTGAGGGAGCGCCGCACTGTCGGAGGGTTGGTACTGAGGGAGCGCCGCACTGTCGGAGGGGTGGTACTGAGGGAGCACCGCACTGTCGGAGGGGCAGTACTGAGGGAGCACCGCACTGTCGGAGGGGCAGTACTGAGGGAGCGCCGCACCGTCGGAGGGACACTACAGCGGGAGCGTCGCACTGTCGGAGGAATAGTACTGAGGGAGCGCCGCACTGTCGGAGGGGCAGTACTGAGGGAGCGCCGCACTGTCGGAGGGTCAGTGCTGACGGAGCGCCACACTGTCGGAGGGGCAGTACTGATGGGGCACTGCACTGTCGGTGGGGCAGTACTGAGGGAGCGCCGCACATTCGGAGGGGCAGTACTGAGGGAGCGCCGCACTGTCGGAGGGGCAGTACTGAGGGAGCGCCGCACTGTCGGAGGGGCAGGTCTGAGGGAGCGCCGCACTTTCAGAGGGGCAGTACTGAGGGAGCGCCGCACTGTCGGAGGGGCGTTACTGAGTGAGCGCCGCACTGTCGGAGTGGTAGTACTGAGGGAGCGCCACACTGTCGGAGGGGCAGTACTGAGGGAGCGCCGCACTGTCGGAGGGGCGTTACTGAGGGAGCGCCACACTGTCGGAGGGGCAGTACTGAGGGAGCGCCGCACTGTCGGAGGGGCAGTACTGAGGGAGCGCCGCACTGTCGGAGGGGCGTTACTGATGGAGCGCCGCACTGTCGGAGGGGCGGTACTGAGGGAGCGCCGCACTGTCGGAGGGGTGGAACTGAGGGAGCGCCGCACTGTTGGAGGGGCGGTACTGAGGGAGCGCCGCACTGTCGGAGGGTTGGTACTGAGGGAGCGCCGCACCGTCGGCGGGACAGTACTGCGGGAGCGACGCACTGTCGGAGGGGCAGTACTGAGGGCGCGCCACACTGT
Organism: Somniosus microcephalus; assembly: GCF_052327205.1. Taxonomy (NCBI): domain Eukaryota; kingdom Metazoa; phylum Chordata; class Chondrichthyes; order Squaliformes; family Somniosidae; genus Somniosus; species Somniosus microcephalus. The sequence continues at coordinate 24,072,368 of NW_028225185.1, read as the reverse complement.
CAGAGGGGCAGTACTGAGGGAGCGCCGCACCGTCGGCGGGACAGTACTGCGGGAGCGACGCACTGTCGGAGGGGCAGTACTGAGGGCGCGCCACACTGTCAGAGGGGCAGTACTGAGGGAGCGCCGCACCGTCGGCGGGGTGGTACTGAGGGAGCGCCGCACTGTCGGAGGGGCGGTACTGAGGGAGCGCCGCACTGTCGGACGCTTGGTACTGACGGAGCGTCGCACTGTCGGAGGGGCAGCACTGAGGGAGCGCGGGCACCGTCGGCGGGACAGTCCTGCGGGAGCGCCGCACTGTCGGAGGGGCAGTACTGAGGGAGCGCCGCACTGTCGGAGGGGCAGTACTGAGGGAGCGCCGCACTTTCAGAGGGGCAGTACTGAGGGAGCGCCGCACTGTCGGAGGGGCGGTACTGTGGGAGCGCCGCACTTTCAGAGGGGCAGTACTGAGGGAGCGCCGCACTGTCGGAGGGGCGTTACTGAGGGAGTGCCGCACTGTCGGAGGGGCAGTACTGAGGGAGCGCCGCACTGTCGGAGGGGCGTTACTGAGGGAGCGCCGCACTGTCGGAGGGGCAGTACTGAGGGAGCGCCGCACTGTCGGAGGGGTGGTACTGAGGGAGCGCCGCTCTGTCGGAGGGGCGGTACTGAGGGAGCGCCGCACTGTCGGAGGGTTGGTACTGAGGGAGCGCCGCACTGTCGGAGGGGCGGTACTGAGGGAGCGCCGCACAGTCGGAGGGGCAGTACTGAGGGAGCGCCGCACTGTCGGAGTGGTAGTACTGAGGGAGCGCCGCACTGTTGGAGGGGCAGTACTGAGGGAGCGCCGCACTGTCGGAGGGGCGTTACTGAGGGAGCGCCGCACTGTCGGAGGGGCAGTGCTGAGGGAGCGCCGCACTGTCGGAGGGGCAGTACTGAGGGAGCACCGCACTGTCGGAGAGGCGGTACTGAGGGAGCGCCGCAGTGTCGGAGGGGCGGTACTGAGGGAGCGCCGCACTGTCGCAGGTGTGGTACTGAGGGAGCGCCGCACTGTCGGAGGGGCGGGTACTGAGGGAGCGCCGCACTGTCGGAGGGTTGGTACTGAGGGAGCGCCGCACTGTCGGAGGGGCAGCACTGAGGGAGCGCCGCACTGTCGGAGGGGCAGTACTGAGGGAGCGCCGCACCGTCGGCGGGACAGTACTGCGGGAGCGCCGCACTCTCGGAGGGGCAGTACTGAGGGAGCGCCGCACTGTCAGAGGGGCAGTACTGAGGGAGCGCCGCACTGTCGGAGGGGCGGTAATGAGGGAGGGCCGCACTGTCGGAGGGGCGTAACTGAGGGAGCGCCGCACTGTCGGAGGGTTGGTACTGAGGGAGCGCCGCACTGTCGGAGGGGCGGTACTGAGGGAGCACCGCACTGTCGGAGGTGCAGTACTGAGGGAGCACCGCACTGTCGGAGGGGCAGTACTGAGGGAGCACCGCACTGTCGGAGGGGCAGTACTGAGGGAGCGCCGCACCGTCGGAGGGACACTACAGCGGGAGCGCCGCACTGTCGGAGGAATAGTACTGAGGGAGCGCCGCACTGTCGGAGGGGCAGTACTGAGGGAGCGCCGCACTGTCGGAGGGGCAGGTCTGAGGGAGCGCCGCACTTTCAGAGGGGCAGTACTGAGGGAGCGCCGCACTGTCGGAGGGGCGTTACTGAGTGAGCGCCGCACTGTCGGAGTGGTAGTACTGAGGGAGCGCCACACTGTCGGAGGGGCAGTACTGAGGGAGCGCCGCACTGTCGGAGGGGCGTTACTGAGGGAGCGCCACACTGTCGGAGGGGCAGTACTGAGGGAGCGCCGCACTGTCGGAGGGCAGTACTGAGGGAGCGCCGCACTGTCGGAGGGGCGTTACTGATGGAGCGCCGCACTGTCGGAGGGGCGGTACTGAGGGAGCGCCGCACTGTCGGAGGGGTGGAACTGAGGGAGCGCCGCACTGTTGGAGGGGCGGTACTGAGCGAGCGCCGCACTGTCGGAGGGTTGGTACTGAGGGAGCGCCGCACCGTCGGCGGGACAGTACTGCGGGAGCGACGCACTGTCGGAGGGGCAGTACTGAGGGCGCGCCACACTGTCAGAGGGGCAGTACTGAGGGAGCGCCGCACCGTCGGCGGGGTGGTACTGACGGAGCGCCGCACTGTCGGAGGGGCGGTACTGAGGGAGCGCCGCACTGTCGGACGCTTGGTACTGACGGAGCGTCGCACTGTCGGAGGGGCAGCACTGAGGGAGCGCGGCACCGTCGCGGGACAGTCCTGCGGGAGCGCCGCACTGTCGGAGGGGCAGTACTGAGGGAGCGCCGCACTGTCGGAGGGGCAGTACTGAGGGAGCGCCGCACTTTCAGAGGGGCAGTACTGAGGGAGCGCCGCACTGTCGGAGGGGGCGGTACTGTGGGAGCGCCGCACTTTCAGAGGGGCAGTACTGAGGGAGCGCCGCACTGTCGGAGGGGCGTTACTGAGGGAGTGCCGCACTGTCGAGGGGCAGTACTGAGGGAGCGCCGCACTGTCGGAGGGGCGTTACTGAGGGAGCGCCGCACTGTCGGAGGGGCAGTACTGAGGGAGCGCCGCACTGTCGGAGGGGTGGTACTGAGGGAGCGCCGCTCTGTCGGAGGGGGCGGTACTGAGGGAGCGCCGCACTGTCGGAGGGTTGGTACTGAGGGAGCGCCGCACTGTCGGAGGGGCGGTACTGAGGGAGCGCCGCACAGTCGGAGGGGCAGTACTGAGGGAGCGCCGCACTGTCGGAGTTGTAGTACTGAGGGAGCGCCGCACTGTTGGAGGGGCAGTACTGAGGGAGCGCCGCACTGTCGGAGGGGGCGTTACTGAGGGAGCGCCGCACTGTCGGAGGGGCAGTGCTGAGGGAGCGCCGCACTGTCGGAGGGGCAGTACTGAGGGAGCACCGCACTGTCGGAGAGGCGGTACTGAGGGAGCGCCGCAGTGTCGGAGGGGCGGTACTGAGGGAGCGCCGCACTGTCGCAGGTGTGGTACTGAGGGAGCGCCGCACTGTCGGAGGGGCGGTACTGAGGGAGCGCCGCACTGTCGGAGGGTTGGTACTGAGGGAGCGCCGCACTGTCGGAGGGGCAGCACTGAGGGAGCGCCGCACTGTCGGAGGGGCAGTACTGAGGGAGCGCCGCACCGTCGGCGGGACAGTACTGCGGGAGCGCCGCACTCTCGGAGGGCAGTACTGAGGGAGCGCCGCACTGTCAGAGGGGCAGTACTGAGGGAGCGCCGCACTGTCGGAGGGGCGGTAATGAGGGAGGGCCGCACTGTCGGAGGGGCGTTACTGAGGGAGCGCCGCACTGTCGGAGGGGCAGTGCTGAGGGAGCGCCGCACTGTCGGAGGGGCAGTACTGAGGGAGCACCGCACTGTCGGAGAGGCGGGTACTGAGGGAGCGCCGCAGTGTCGGAGGGGCGGGTACTGAGGGAGCGCCGCACTGTCGCAGGTGTGGTACTGAGGGAGCGCCGCACTGTCGGAGGGGCGGTACTGAGGGAGCGCCGCACTGTCGGAGGGTTGGTACTGAGGGAGCGCCGCACTGTCGGAGGGGCAGCACTGAGGGAGCGCCGCACTGTCGGAGGGGCAGTACTGAGGGAGCGCCGCACCGTCGGCGGGACAGTACTGCGGGAGCGCCGCACTCTCGGAGGGGCAGTACTGAGGGAGCGCCGCACTGTCAGAGGGGCAGTACTGAGGGAGCGCCGCACTGTCGGAGGGGCGGTAATGAGGAGGGCCGCACTGTCGGAGGGGCGTAACTGAGGGAGCGCCGCACTGTCGGAGGGTTGGTACTGAGGGAGCGCCGCACTGTCGGAGGGGCGGTACTGAGGGAGCACCGCACTGTCGGAGGTGCAGTACTGAGGGAGCACCGCACTGTCGGAGGGGCAGTACTGAGGGAGCACCGCACTGTCGGAGGGGCAGTACTGAGGGAGCGCCGCACCGTCGGAGGGACACTACAGCGGGAGCGCCGCACTGTCGGAGGAATAGTACTGAGGGAGCGCCGCACTGTCGGAGGGGCAGTACTGAGGGAGCGCCGCACTGTCGGAGGGGCAGGTCTGAGGGAGCGCCGCACTTTCAGAGGGGCAGTACTGAGGGAGCGCCGCACTGTCGGAGGGGCGTTACTGAGTGAGCGCCGCACTGTCGGAGTGGTAGTACTGAGGGAGCGCCACACTGTCGGAGGGGCAGTACTGAGGGAGCGCCGCACTGTCGGAGGGGCGTTACTGAGGGAGCGCCACACTGTCGGAGGGGCAGTACTGAGGGAGCGCCGCACTGTCGGAGGGGCAGTACTGAGGGAGCGCCGCACTGTCGGAGGGGCGTTACTGATGGAGCGCCGCACTGTCGGAGGGGCGGTACTGAGGGAGCGCCGCACTGTCGGAGGGGTGGAACTGAGGGAGCGCCGCACTGTTGGAGGGGCGGTACTGAGGGAGCGCCGCACTGTCGGAGGGTTGGTACTGAGGGAGCGCCGCACCGTCGGCGGGACAGTACTGCGGGAGCGACGCACTGTCGGAGGGGCAGTACTGAGGGCGCGCCACACTGTCAGAGGGGCAGTACTGAGGGAGCGCCGCACCGTCGGCGGGGTGGTACTGAGGGAGCGCCGCACTGTCGGAGGGGCGGTACTGAGGGAGCGCCGCACTGTCGGACGCTTGGTACTGACGGAGCGTCGCACTGTCGGAGGGGCAGCACTGAGGGAGCGCGGCACCGTCGGCGGGACAGTCCTGCGGGAGCGCCGCACTGTCGGAGGGGCAGTACTGAGGGAGCGCCGCACTGTCGGAGGGGCAGTACTGAGGGAGCGCCGCACTTTCAGAGGGGCAGTACTGAGGGAGCGCCGCACTGTCGGAGGGGCGGTACTGTGGGAGCGCCGCACTTTCAGAGGGGCAGTACTGAGGGAGCGCCGCACTGTCGGAGGGGCGTTACTGAGGGAGTGCCGCACTGTCGGAGGGGCAGTACTGAGGGAGCGCCGCACTGTCGGAGGGGCGTTACTGAGGGAGCGCCGCACTGTCGGAGGGGCAGTACTGAGGGAGCGCCGCACTGTCGGAGGGGTGGTACTGAGGGAGCGCCGCTCTGTCGGAGGGGCGGTACTGAGGGAGCGCCGCACTGTCGGAGGGTTGGTACTGAGGGAGCGCCGCACTGTCGGAGGGGCGGTACTGAGGGAGCGCCGCACAGTCGGAGGGGCAGTACTGAGGGAGCGCCGCACTGGCGGAGTGGTAGTACTGAGGGAGCGCCGCACTGTTGGAGGGGCAGTACTGAGGGAGCGCCGCACTGTCGGAGGGGCGTTACTGAGGGAGCGCCGCACTGTCGGAGGGGCAGTGCTGAGGGAGCGCCGCACTGTCGGAGGGGCAGTACTGAGGGAGCACCGCACTGTCGGAGAGGCGGTACTGAGGGAGCGCCGCAGTGTCGGAGGGGCGGTACTGAGGGAGCGCCGCACTGTCGCAGGTGTGGTACTGAGGGAGCGCCGCACTGTCGGAGGGGCGGTACTGAGGGAGCGCCGCACTGTCGGAGGGTTGGTACTGAGGGAGCGCCGCACTGTCGGAGGGGCAGCACTGAGGGAGCGCCGCACTGTCGGAGGGGCAGTACTGAGGGAGCGCCGCACCGTCGGCGGGACAGTACTGCGGGAGCGCCGCACTCTCGGAGGGGCAGTACTGAGGGAGCGCCGCACTGTCAGAGGGGCAGTACTGAGGGAGCGCCGCACTGTCGGAGGGGCGGTAATGAGGGAGGGCCGCACTGTCGGAGGGGCGTAACTGAGGGAGCGCCGCACTGTCGGAGGGTTGGTACTGAGGGAGCGCCGCACTGTCGGAGGGGCGGTACTGAGGGAGCACCGCACTGTCGGAGGTGCAGTACTGAGGGAGCACCGCACTGTCGGAGGGGCAGTACTGAGGGAGCACCGCACTGTCGGAGGGGCAGTACTGAGGGAGCGCCGCACCGTCGGAGGGACACTACAGCGGGAGCGCCGCACTGTCGGAGGAATAGTACTGAGGGAGCGCCGCACTGTCGGAGGGGCAGTACTGAGGGAGCGCCGCACTGTCGGAGGGTCAGTGCTGACGGAGCGCCACACTGTCGGAGGGGCAGTACTGAGGGAGCGCCGCACATTCGGAGGGGCAGTACTGAGGGAGCGCCGCACTGTCGGAGGGGCAGTACTGAGGGAGCGCCGCACTGTCGGAGGGGCAGGTCTGAGGGAGCGCCGCACTTTCAGAGGGGCAGTACTGAGGGAGCGCCGCACTGTCGGAGGGGCGTTACTGAGTGAGCGCCGCACTGTCGGAGTGGTAGTACTGAGGGAGCGCCACACTGTCGGAGGGGCAGTACTGAGGGAGCGCCGCACTGTCGGAGGGGCGTTACTGAGGGAGCGCCACACTGCCGGAGGGGCAGTACTGAGGGAGCGCCGCACTGTCGGAGGGGCAGTACTGAGGGAGCGCCGCACTGTCGGAGGGGCGTTACTGATGGAGCGCCGCACTGTCGGAGGGGCGGTACTGAGGGAGCGCCGCACTGTCGGAGGGGTGGAACTGAGGGAGCGCCGCACTGTTGGAGGGGCGGTACTGAGGGAGCGCCGCACTGTCGGAGGGTTGGTACTGAGGGAGCGCCGCACCGTCGGCGGGACAGTACTGCGGGAGCGACGCACTGTCGGAGGGGCAGTACTGAGGGCGCGCCACTCTGTCAGAGGGGCAGTACTGAGGGAGCGCCGCACCGTCGGCGGGGTGGTACTGAGGGAGCGCCGCACTGTCGGAGGGGCGGTACTGAGGGAGCGCCGCACTGTCGGACGCTTGGTACTGAGGGAGCGCCGCACTGTCGGAGGGGCAGCACTGAGGGAGCGCGGCACCGTCGGCGGGACAGTCCTGCGGGAGCGCCGCACTGTCGGAGGGGCAGTACTGAGGGAGCGCCGCACTGTCGGAGGGGCAGTACTGAGGGAGCGCCGCACTTTCAGAGGGGCAGTACTGAGGGAGCGCCGCACTGTCGGAGGGGCGGTACTGTGGGAGCGCCGCACTTTCAGAGGGGCAGTACTGAGGGAGCGCCGCACTGTCGGAGGGGCAGTACTGAGGGAGCGCCGCACTGTCGGAGGGGCGTTACAGAGGGAGCGCCGCACTGTCGGAGGGGCAGTACTGAGGGAGCGCCGCACTGTCGGAGGGGCGTTACTGAGGAGCGCCGCACTGTCGGAGAGGTGGTACTGAGGGAGCGCCGCACTGTCGGAGGGGCGGTACTGAGGGAGCGCCGCACTGTCGGAGGGGTGGTACTGAAGCAGCGCCGCACTGTCGGAGGGGCGGTACTGAGGGAGCGCCGCACTGTCGGAGGGTTGGTACTGAGGGAGCGCCGCACTGTCGGAGGGGCGGTACTGAGGGAGCGCCGCACAGTCGGAGGGGCAGTACTGAGGGAGCGCCGCACTGTCGGAGTGGTAGTACTGAGGGAGCGCCGCACTGTTGGAGGGGCAGTACTGAGGGAGCGCCGCACTGTCGGAGGGGCGTTACTGAGGGAGCGCCGCACTGTCGGAGGGCAGTACTGAGGGAGCGCCGCACTGTCGGAGGGGCAGTACTGAGGGAGCACCGCACTGTCGGAGAGGCGGTACTGAGGGAGCGCCGCAGTGTCGGAGGGGCGGTACTGAGGGAGCGCCGCACTGTCGCAGGAGTGGTACTGAGGGAGCGCCGCACTGTCGGAGGGGCGGTACTGAGGAGCGCCGCACTGTCGGAGGGTTGGTACTGAGGGAGCGCCGCACTGTCGGAGGGGCAGCACTGAGGGAGCGCCGCACTGTCGGAGGGGCAGTACTGAGGGAGCGCCGCACCGTCGGCGGGACAGTACTGCGGGAGCGCCGCACTCTCGGAGGGGCAGTACTGAGGGAGCGCCGCACTGTCAGAGGGGCTGTACTGAGGGAGCGCCGCACTGTCGGAGGGGCGGTAATGAGGGAGGGCCGCACTGTCGGAGGGGCGTAACTGAGGGAGCGCCGCACTGTCGGAGGGTTGGTACTGAGGGAGCGCCGCACTGTCGGAGGGGCGGTACTGAGGGAGCACCGCACTGTCGGAGGTGCAGTACTGAGGGAGCACCGCACTGTCGGAGGGGCAGTACTGAGGGAGCGCCGCACCGTCGGAGGGACACTACAGCGGGAGCGCCGCACTGTCGGAGGAATAGTACTGAGGGAGCGCCGCTCTGTCGGAGGGGCAGTACTGAGGGAGCGCCGCACTGTCGGATGGTCAGTGCTGACGGAGCGCCACACTGTCGGAGGGGCAGTACTGATGGGGCACTGCACTGTCGGTGGGGCAGTACTGAGGGAGCGCCGCACATTCGGAGGGGCAGTACTGAGGGAGCGCCGCACTGTCGGAGGGGCAGTACTGAGGGAGCGCCGCACTGTCGGAGGGCAGGTCTGAGGGAGCGCCGCACTTTCAGAGGGGCAGTACTGAGGGAGCGCCGCACTGTCGGAGGGGCGTTACTGAGTGAGCGCCGCACTGTCGGAGTGGTAGTACTGAGGGAGCGCCACACTGTCGGAGGGGCAGTACTGAGGGAGCGCCGCACTGTCGGAGGGGCGTTACTGAGGGAGCGCCACACTGTCGGAGGGGCAGTACTGAGGGAGCGCCGCACTGTCGGAGGGGCAGTACTGAGGGAGCGCCGCACTGTCGGAGGGGCGTTACTGATGGAGCGCCGCACTGTCGGAGGGGCGGTACTGAGGGAGCGCCGCACTGTCGGAGGGGTGGAACTGAGGGAGCGCCGCACTGTTGGAGGGGCGGTACTGAGGGAGCGCCGCACTGTCGGAGGGTTGGTACTGAGGGAGCGCCGCACCGTCGGCGGGACAGTACTGCGGGAGCGACGCACTGTCGGAGGGGCAGTACTGAGGGCGCGCCACACTGTCAGAGGGGCAGTACTGAGGGAGCGCCGCACCGTCGGCGGGGTGGTACTGAGGAGCGCCGCACTGTCGGAGGGGCGGGTACTGAGGGAGCGCCGCACTGTCGGACGCTTGGTACTGAGGGAGCGCCGCACTGTCGGAGGGGCAGCACTGAGGGAGCGCCGCACCGTCGGCGGGACAGTCCTGCGGGAGCGCCGCACTGTCGGAGGGGCAGTACTGAGGGAGCGCCGCACTGTCGGAGGGGCAGTACTGAGGGAGCGCCGCACTTTCAGAGGGGCAGTACTGAGGGAGCGCCGCACTGTCGGAGGGGCGGTACTGTGGGAGCGCCGCACTTTCAGAGGGGCAGTACTGAGGGAGCGCCGCACTGTCGGAGGGGCGTTACTGAGGGAGTGCCGCACTGTCGGAGGGGCAGTACTGAGGGAGCGCCGCACTGTCGGAGGGGCGTTACTGAGGGAGCGCCGCACTGTCGGAGGGGCAGTACTGAGGGAGCGCCGCACTGTCGGAGAGGCGTTACTGAGGGAGCGCCGCACTGTCGGAGGGGCAGTACTGAGGGAGCGCCGCACTGTCGGAGAGGTGGTACTGAGGGAGCGCCGCACTGTCGGAGGGGCGGTACTGAGGGAGCGCCGCACTGTCGGAGGGGTGGTACTGAGGGAGCGCCGCACTGTCGGAGGGGCGGTACTGAGGGAGCGCCGCACTGTCGGAGGGGCGGTACTGAGGGAGCGCCGCACAGTCGGAGGGGCAGTACTGAGGGAGCGCCGCACTGTCGGAGTGGTAGTACTGAGGGAGCGCCGCACTGTTGGAGGGGCAGTACTGAGGGAGCGCCGCACTGTCGGAGGGGCGTTACTGAGGGAGCGCCGCACTGTCGGAGGGGCAGTCCTGAGGGAGCGCCGCACTGTCGGAGGGGCAGTACTGAGGGAGCACCGCACTGTCGGAGAGGCGGTACTGAGGGAGCGCCGCAGTGTCGGAGGGGCGGTACTGAGGGAGCGCCGCACTGTCGCAGGTGTGGTACTGAGGGAGCGCCGCACTGTCGGAGGGGCGGTACTGAGGGAGCGCCGCACTGTCGGAGGGTTGGTACTGAGGGAGCGCCGCACTGTCAGAGGGGCAGCACTGAGGGTGCGCCGCACTGTCGGAGGGGCAGTACTGAGGGAGCGCCGCACCGTCGGCGGGACAGTACTGCGGGAGCGCCGCACTCTCGGAGGGGCAGTACTGAGGGAGCGCCGCACTGTCAGAGGGGCAGTACTGAGGGAGCGCCGCACTGTCGGAGGGGCAGTACTGAGGGAGCGCCGCACTGTCGGAGGGGCAGTACTGAGGGAGCGCCGCACTGTCGGAGGGGTGTTACTGAGGGAGCGCCGCACTGTCGGAGCGGCAGTACTGAGGGAGCGCCGCACCATCGGCGGGACAGCACAGCGGGAGCGCTGCACTGTTGGAGGGGCAGTACTGAGGGAGCGCCGCACTGTCGGAGGGGCAGTACTGACGGAGCACTGCACTGTCGGAGGGGCAGTACTGTGGGAGCGCCGCAATGTCGGAGGGGCAGTACTGGTGGAGCGGCGCACTTTCGGAGGGGCAGTACTGAGGGAGTGCCGCACTGTCGGAGGGGCAGTACTGAGGGGGCGCCGCACTGTCCGAGGGGCGGAACTGAGGGAGCGCCGCACTGACGGAGGGGCAGTACTGAGGGAGCGCCGCACTGTCGGAGGGTCGGCACTGAGGGAGCGCCGCACTGACGGAGGGGCAGTACTGAGGGAGCGCCGCACTGTCGGAGGGGCAGTAATGAGGGAGGGCCGCACTGTCGGAGGGGCGTTACTGAGGGAGCGCCGCACTGTCGGAGGGGCGGTACTGAGGGAGCGCCGCACTGTCGAAGGGGCAGTACTGAGGGAGCGCCGCACTGTCGGAGGGTCAGTGCTGATGGAGCGCCGCACTGTCGGAGGGGCAGTACTGATGGGGCACTGCACTGTCGGTGGGGCAGTACTGAGGGAGCGCCGCACATTCGGAGGGGCAGTACTGAGGGAGCGCCGCACTGTCGGAGGGGCAGTACTGAGGGAGCGCCGCACTGTCGGAGGGGCAGGTCTGAGGGAGCGCCGCACTTTCAGAGGGGCAGTACTGAGGGAGCGCCGCACTGTCGGAGGGGCGTTACTGAGTGAGCGCCGCACTGTCGGAGTGGTAGTACTGAGGGAGCGCCACACTGTCGGAGGGGCAGTACTGAGGGAGCGCCGCACTGTCGGAGGGGCGTTACTGAGGGAGCGCCACACTGTCGGAGGGGCAGTACTGAGGGAGCGCCGCACTGTCGGAGGGGCAGTACTGAGGGAGCGCCGCACTGTCGGAGGGGCGTTACTGATGGAGCGCCGCACTTTCGGAGGGGCGGTACTGAGGGAGCGCCGCACTGTCGGAGGGGTGGAACTGAGGGAGCGCCGCACTGTTGGAGGGGCGGTACTGAGGGAGCGCCGCACTGTCGGAGTGTTGGTACTGAGGGAGCGCCGCACCGTCGGCGGGACAGTACTGCGGGAGCGCCGCACTGTCGGAGGGGCAGTACTGAGGGCGCGCCACACTGTCAGAGGGGCAGTACTGAGGGAGCGCCGCACCGTCGGCGGGACAGTACTGCGGGAGCGCCGCACTGTCGGAGGGGCAGTACTGAGGGAGCGCCGCACTGTCGGAGGGGCAGTACTGAGGGAGCACTGCACTGTCGGAGGGGCAGTACTGTGGGAGCGCCGCAATGTCGGAGGGGCAGTACTGATGGAGCGGCGCACTTTCGGAGGGGCAGTACTGAGGGAGTGCCGCACTGTCGGAGGGGCAGTACTGAGGGGGCGCCGCACTGTCCGAGGGGCGGTACTGAGGGAGCGCCGCACTGACAGAGGGGCAGTACTGAGGGAGCGCCGCACTGTGGGAGTGTCGGTACTGAGGGAGCGCCGCACTGACGGAGGGGCAGTACTGAGGGAGCGCCGCAATGTCGGAGGGGCAGGAATGAGGGAGGGCCGCACTGTCGGAGGGGCGTTACTGAGGGAGCGCCGCACTGTCGGAGGGGCGGTACTGAGGGAGCGCCGCACTGTCGGAGGGTCGGTACTGAGGGAGCGCCGCACTGTTGGAGGGGCGGAACTGAGGGAGCACCGCACTGTCGGAGGGGCAGTACTGAGGGAGCGCCGCACTGTCGGAGGGGCAGTACTGAGGGAGCGCCGCACCGTCGGAGGGACAGTACAGCGGGAGCGCCGCACTGTCAGAGGAACAGTACTGAGGGAGCGCCGCACTGTCGGAGGGGCAGTACTGAGGGAGCGCCGCACTGTCGGAGGGTCAGTGCTGATGGAGCGCCGCACTGTCGGAGGGGCAGTACTGATGGGGCACTGCACTGTCGGTGGGGCAGTACTGAGGGAGCGCCGCACTGTTGGAGGAGCAGTACTGAGGGAGCGCCGCACTGTCGGAGGGGCAGTACTGAGGGAGCGCCGCACTGTCGGAGGGGCAGTACTGAGGGAGCGCCGCACTGTCGGAGGGGCAGTACTGAGGGAGCGCCGCACTGTCGGAGGGGCAGTACTGAGGGAGCGCCGCACTGTCGGAGGGGCGTGACTGAGGGAGCGCCGCACTGTCGGAGGGGCAGTACTGAGGGATCGCCGCACTGTCGGAGAGGCGGTACTGAGGGAGCGCCGCACTGTCGGAGGGGCGGTACTGAGGGAGCGCCGCACTGTCGGAGGGTTGGTACTGAGGGAGCGCCGCACTGTCGGAGGGGCAGTACTGAGGGATCGCCGCACTGTCGGAGAGGCGGTACTGAGGGAGCGCCGCACTGTCGGAGGGGCGGTACTGCGGGAGCGCCGCACTGTCGGAGGGTCGGTACTCAGGGAGTGCCGCACAGACGGAGGGGCAGTACTGAGGGAGCGCCGCACTGTCGGAGGGGCGGTAATGAGGGAGGGCCGCACTGTCGGAGGGGCGTTACTGAGGGAGCGCCGCACTGTCGGAGGGGCGGTACTGAGGGAGCGCCGCACTGTCGGAGGGTTGGTACTGAGGGAGCGCCGCACTGTCGGAGGGGTGGTACTGAGGGAGCACCGCACTGTCGGAGGGGCAGTACTGAGGGAGCACCGCACTGTCGGAGGGGCAGTACTGAGGGAGCGCCGCACCGTCGGAGGGACACTACAGCGGGAGCGCCGCACTGTCGGAGGAATAGTACTGAGGGAGCGCCGCACTGTCGGAGGGGCAGTACTGAGGGAGCGCCGCACTGTCGGAGGGTCAGTGCTGACGGAGCGCCACACTGTCGGAGGGGCAGTACTGATGGGGCACTGCACTGTCGGTGGGGCAGTACTGAGGGAGCGCCGCACATTCGGAGGGGCAGTACTGAGGGAGCGCCGCACTGTCGGAGGGGCAGTACTGAGGGAGCGCCGCACTGTCGGAGGGGCAGGTCTGAGGGAGCGCCGCACTTTCAGAGGGGCAGTACTGAGGGAGCGCCGCACTGTCGGAGGGGCGTAACTGAGTGAGCGCCGCACTGTCGGAGTGGTAGTACTGAGGGAGCGCCACACTGTCGGAGGGGCAGTACTGAGGGAGCGCCGCACTGTCGGAGGGGCGTTACTGAGGGAGCGCCACACTGTCGGAGGGGCAGTACTGAGGGAGCGCCGCACTGTCGGAGGGGCAGTACTGAGGGAGCGCCGCACTGTCGGAGGGGCGTTACTGATGGAGCGCCGCACTGTCGGAGGGGCGGTACTGAGGGAGCGCCGCACTGTCGGAGGGGTGGAACTGAGGGAGCGCCGCACTGTTGGAGGGGCGGTACTGAGGGAGCGCCGCACTGTCGGAGGGTTGGTACTGAGGGAGCGCCGCACCGTCGGCGGGACAGTACTGCGGGAGCGACGCACTGTCGGAGGGGCAGTACTGAGGGCGCGCCACACTGTCAGAGGGGCAGTACTGAGGGAGCGCCGCACCGTCGGCGGGGTGGTACTGAGGGAGCGCCGCACTGTCGGAGGGGCGGTACTGAGGGAGCGCCGCACTGTCGGACGCTTGGTACTGACGGAGCGTCGCACTGTCGGAGGGGCAGCACTGAGGGAGCGCGGCACCGTCGGCGGGACAGTCCTGCGGGAGCGCCGCACTGTCGGAGGGGCAGTACTGAGGGAGCGCCGCACTGTCGGAGGGGCAGTACTGAGGGAGCGCCGCACTTTCAGAGGGGCAGTACTGAGGGAGCGCCGCACTGTCGGAGGGGCGGTACTGTGGGAGCGCCGCACTTTCAGAGGGGCAGTACTGAGGGAGCGCCGCACTGTCGGAGGGGCGTTACTGAGGGAGTGCCGCACTGTCGGAGGGGCAGTACTGAGGGAGCGCCGCACTGTCGGAGGGGCGTTACTGAGGGAGCGCCGCACTGTCGGAGGGGCAGTACTGAGGGAGCGCCGCACTGTCGGAGGGGTGGTACTGAGGGAGCGCCGCTCTGTCGGAGGGGCGGTACTGAGGGAGCGCCGCACTGTCGGAGGGTTGGTACTGAGGGAGCGCCGCACTGTCGGAGGGGCGGTACTGAGGGAGCACCGCACAGTCGGAGGGGCAGTACTGAGGGAGCGCCGCACTGTCGGAGTGGTAGTACTGAGGGAGCGCCGCACTGTTGGAGGGGCAGTACTGAGGGAGCGCCGCACTGTCGGAGGGGCGTTACTGAGGGAGCGCCGCACTGTCGGAGGGGCAGTGCTGAGGGAGCGCCGCACTGTCGGAGGGGCAGTACTGAGGGAGCACCGCACTGTCGGAGAGGCGGTACTGAGGGAGCGCCGCAGTGTCGGAGGGGCGGTACTGAGGGAGCGCCGCACTGTCGCAGGTGTGGTACTGAGGGAGCGCCGCACTGTCGGAGGGGCGGTACTGAGGGAGCGCCGCACTGTCGGAGGGTTGGTACTGAGGGAGCGCCGCACTGTCGGAGGGGCAGCACTGAGGGAGCGCCGCACTGTCGGAGGGGCAGTACTGAGGGAGCGCCGCACCGTCGGCGGGACAGTACTGCGGGAGCGCCGCACTCTCGGAGGGGCAGTACTGAGGGAGCGCCGCACTGTCAGAGGGGCAGTACTGAGGGAGCGCCGCACTGTCGGAGGGGCGGTAATGAGGGAGGGCCGCACTGTCGGAGGGGCGTAACTGAGGGAGCGCCGCACTGTCGGAGGGTTGGTACTGAGGGAGCGCCGCACTGTCGGAGGGGCGGTACTGAGGGAGCACCGCACTGTCGGAGGTGCAGTACTGAGGGAGCACCGCACTGTCGGAGGGGCAGTACTGAGGGAGCACCGCACTGTCGGAGGGGCAGTACTGAGGGAGCGCCGCACCGTCGGAGGGACACTACAGCGGGAGCGCCGCACTGTCGGAGGAATAGTACTGAGGGAGCGCCGCACTGTCGGAGGGGCAGTACTGAGGGAGCGCCGCACTGTCGGAGGGTCAGTGCTGACGGAGCGCCACACTGTCGGAGGGGCAGTACTGATGGGGCACTGCACTGTCGGTGGGGCAGTACTGAGGGAGCGCCGCACATTCGGAGGGGCAGTACTGAGGGAGCGCCGCACTGTCGGAGGGGCAGTACTGAGGGAGCGCCGCACTGTCGGAGGGGCAGGTCTGAGGGAGCGCCGCACTTTCAGAGGGGCAGTACTGAGGGAGCGCCGCACTGTCGGAGGGGCGTTACTGAGTGAGCGCCGCACTGTCGGAGTGGTAGTACTGAGGGAGCGCCACACTGTCGGAGGGGCAGTACTGAGGGAGCGCCGCACTGTCGGAGGGGCGTTACTGAGGGAGCGCCACACTGCCGGAGGGGCAGTACTGAGGGAGCGCCGCACTGTCGGAGGGGCAGTACTGAGGGAGCGCCGCACTGTCGGAGGGGCGTTACTGATGGAGCGCCGCACTGTCGGAGGGGCGGTACTGAGGGAGCGCCGCACTGTCGGAGGGGTGGAACTGAGGGAGCGCCGCACTGTTGGAGGGGCGGTACTGAGGGAGCGCCGCACTGTCGGAGGGTTGGTACTGAGGGAGCGCCGCACCGTCGGCGGGACAGTACTGCGGGAGCGACGCACTGTCGGAGGGGCAGTACTGAGGGCGCGCCACACTGTCAGAGGGGCAGTACTGAGGGAGCGCCGCACCGTCGGCGGGGTGGTACTGAGGGAGCGCCGCACTGTCGGAGGGGCAGTACTGAGGGAGCGCCGCACTGTCGGACGCTTGGTACTGAGGGAGCGCCGCACTGTCGGAGGGGCAGCACTGAGGGAGCGCGGCACCGTCGGCGGGACAGTCCTGCGGGAGCGCCGCACTGTCGGAGGGGCAGTACTGAGGGAGCGCCGCACTGTCGGAGGGGCAGTACTGAGGGAGCGCCGCACTTTCAGAGGGGCAGTACTGAGGGAGCGCCGCACTGTCGGAGGGGCGGTACTGTGGGAGCGCCGCACTTTCAGAGGGGCAGTACTGAGGGAGCGCCGCACTGTCGGAGGGGCAGTACTGAGGGAGCGCCGCACTGTCGGAGGGGCGTTACTGAGGGAGCGCCGCACTGTCGGAGGGGCAGTACTGAGGGAGCGCCGCACTGTCGGAGGGGCGTTACTGAGGGAGCGCCGCACTGTCGGAGAGGTGGTACTGAGGGAGCGCCGCACTGTCGGAGGGGCGGTACTGAGGGAGCGCCGCACTGTCGGAGGGGTGGTACTGAAGCAGCGCCGCACTGTCGGAGGGGCGGTACTGAGGGAGCGCCGCACTGTCGGAGGGTTGGTACTGAGGGAGCGCCGCACTGTCGGAGGGGCGGTACTGAGGGAGCGCCGCACAGTCGGAGGGGCAGTACTGAGGGAGCGCCGCACTGTCGGAGTGGTAGTACTGAGGGAGCGCCGCACTGTTGGAGGGGCAGTACTGAGGGAGCGCCGCACTGTCGGAGGGGCGTTACTGAGGGAGCGCCGCACTGTCGGAGGGGCAGTACTGAGGGAGCGCCGCACTGTCGGAGGGGCAGTACTGAGGGAGCACCGCACTGTCGGAGAGGCGGTACTGAGGGAGCGCCGCAGTGTCGGAGGGGCGGTACTGAGGGAGCGCCGCACTGTCGCAGGAGTGGTACTGAGGGAGCGCCGCACTGTCGGAGGGGCGGTACTGAGGGAGCGCCGCACTGTCGGAGGGTTGGTACTGAGGGAGCGCCGCACTGTCGGAGGGGCAGCACTGAGGGAGCGCCGCACTGTCGGAGGGGCAGTACTGAGGGAGCGCCGCACCGTCGGCGGGACAGTACTGCGGGAGCGCCGCACTCTCGGAGGGGCAGTACTGAGGGAGCGCCGCACTGTCAGAGGGGCTGTACTGAGGGAGCGCCGCACTGTCGGAGGGGCGGTAATGAGGGAGGGCCGCACTGTCGGAGGGGCGTAACTGAGGGAGCGCCGCACTGTCGGAGGGTTGGTACTGAGGGAGCCCCGCACTGTCGGAGGGGCGGTACTGAGGGAGCACCGCACTGTCGGAGGTGCAGTACTGAGGGAGCACCGCACTGTCGGAGGGGCAGTACTGAGGGAGCGCCGCACCGTCGGAGGGACACTACAGCGGGAGCGCCGCACTGTCGGAGGAATAGTACTGAGGGAGCGCCGCACTGTCGGAGGGGCAGTACTGAGGGAGCGCCGCACTGTCGGATGGTCAGTGCTGACGGAGCGCCACACTGTCGGAGGGGCAGTACTGATGGGGCACTGCACTGTCGGTGGGGCAGTACTGAGGGAGCGCCGCACATTCGGAGGGGCAGTACTGAGGGAGCGCCGCACTGTCGGAGGGGCAGTACTGAGGGAGCGCCGCACTGTCGGAGGGGCAGGTCTGAGGGAGCGCCGCACTTTCAGAGGGGCAGTACTGAGGGAGCGCCGCACTGTCGGAGGGGCGTTACTGAGTGAGCGCCGCACTGTCGGAGTGGTAGTACTGAGGGAGCGCCACACTGTCGGAGGGGCAGTACTGAGGGAGCGCCGCACTGTCGGAGGGGCGTTACTGAGGGAGCGCCACACTGTCGGAGGGGCAGTACTGAGGGAGCGCCGCACTGTCGGAGGGGCAGTACTGAGGGAGCGCCGCACTGTCGGAGGGGCGTTACTGATGGAGCGCCGCACTGTCGGAGGGGCGGTACTGAGGGAGCGCCGCACTGTCGGAGGGGTGGAACTGAGGGAGCGCCGCACTGTTGGAGGGGCGGTACTGAGGGAGCGCCGCACTGTTGGAGGGGCGGTACTGAGGGAGCGCCGCACTGTCGGAGGGTTGGTACTGAGGGAGCGCCGCACCGTCGGCGGGACAGTACTGCGGGAGCGACGCACTGTCGGAGGGGCAGTACTGAGGGCGCGCCACACTGTCAGAGGGGCAGTACTGAGGGAGCGCCGCACCGTCGGCGGGGTGGTACTGAGGAGCGCCGCACTGTCGGAGGGGCGGTACTGAGGGAGCGCCGCACTGTCGGACGCTTGGTACTGAGGGAGCGCCGCACTGTCGGAGGGGCAGCACTGAGGGAGCGCCGCACCGTCGGCGGGACAGTCCTGCGGGAGCGCCGCACTGTCGGAGGGGCAGTACTGAGGGAGCGCCGCACTGTCGGAGGGGCAGTACTGAGGGAGCGCCGCACTTTCAGAGGGGCAGTACTGAGGGAGCGCCGCACTGTCGGAGGGGCGGTACTGTGGGAGCGCCGCACTTTCAGAGGGGCAGTACTGAGGGAGCGCCGCACTGTCGGAGGGGCGTTACTGAGGGAGTGCCGCACTGTCGGAGGGGCAGTACTGAGGGAGCGCCGCACTGTCGGAGGGGCGTTACTGAGGGAGCGCCGCACTGTCGGAGGGGCAGTACTGAGGGAGCGCCGCACTGTCGGAGAGGCGTTACTGAGGGAGCGCCGCACTGTCGGAGGGGCAGTACTGAGGGAGCGCCGCACTGTCGGAGAGGTGGTACTGAGGGAGCGCCGCACTGTCGGAGGGGCGGTACTGAGGGAGCGCCGCACTGTCGGAGGGGTGGTACTGAGGGAGCGCCGCACTGTCGGAGGGGCGGTACTGAGGGAGCGCCGCACTGTCGGAGGGGCGGTACTGAGGGAGCGCCGCACTGTCGGAGGGGCGGTACTGAGGGAGCGCCGCACAGTCGGAGGGGCAGTACTGAGGGAGCGCCGCACTGTCGGAGTGGTAGTACTGAGGGAGCGCAGCACTGTTGGAGGGGCAGTACTGAGGGAGCGCCGCACTGTCGGAGGGGCGTTACTGAGGGAGCGCCGCACTGTCGGAGGGGCAGTCCTGAGGGAGCGCCGCACTGTCGGAGGGGCAGTACTGAGGGAGCACCGCACTGTCGGAGAGGCGGTACTGAGGGAGCGCCGCAGTGTCGGAGGGGCGGTACTGAGGGAGCGCCGCACTGTCGCAGGTGTGGTACTGAGGGAGCGCCGCACTGTCGGAGGGGCGGTACTGAGGGAGCGCCGCACTGTCGGAGGGTTGGTACTGAGGGAGCGCCGCACTGTCAGAGGGGCAGCACTGAGGGAGCGCCGCACTGTCGGAGGGGCAGTACTGAGGGAGCGCCGCACCGTCGGCGGGACAGTACTGCGGGAGCGCCGCACTCTCGGAGGGGCAGTA
Source organism: Somniosus microcephalus (assembly GCF_052327205.1). Lineage (NCBI taxonomy): Eukaryota > Metazoa > Chordata > Chondrichthyes > Squaliformes > Somniosidae > Somniosus > Somniosus microcephalus. Next base: position 24,053,119 of record NW_028225185.1, on the reverse strand, counting down.
CTGAGGGAGCGCCGCACTGTCAGAGGGGCAGTACTGAGGGAGCGCCGCACTGTCGGAGGGGCAGTACTGAGGGAGCGCCGCACTGTCGGAGGGGCAGTACTGAGGGAGCGCCGCACTGTCGGAGGGGTGTTACTGAGGGAGCGCTGCACTGTCGGAGCGGCAGTACTGAGGGAGCGCCGCACCATCGGCGGGACAGCACAGCGGGAGCGCTGCACTGTTGGAGGGGCAGTACTGAGGGAGCGCCGCACTGTCGGAGGGGCAGTACTGACGGAGCACTGCACTGTCGGAGGGGCAGTACTGTGGGAGCGCCGCAATGTCGGAGGGGCAGTACTGGTGGAGCGGCGCACTTTCGGAGGGGCAGTACTGAGGGAGTGCCGCACTGTCGGAGGGGCAGTACTGAGGGGGCGCCGCACTGTCCGAGGGGCGGAACTGAGGGAGCGCCGCACTGACGGAGGGGCAGTACTGAGGGAGCGCCGCACTGTCGGAGGGTCGGCACTGAGGGAGCGCCGCACTGACGGAGGGGCAGTACTGAGGGAGCGCCGCACTGTCGGAGGGGCAGTAATGAGGGAGGGCCGCACTGTCGGAGGGGCGTTACTGAGGGAGCGCCGCACTGTCGGAGGGGCGGTACTGAGGGAGCGCCGCACTGTCGAAGGGGCAGTACTGAGGGAGCGCCGCACTGTCGGAGGGTCAGTGCTGATGGAGCGCCGCACTGTCGGAGGGGCAGTACTGATGGGGCACTGCACTGTCGGTGGGGCAGTACTGAGGGAGCGCCGCACATTCGGAGGGGCAGTACTGAGGGAGCGCCGCACTGTCGGAGGGGCAGTACTGAGGGAGCGCCGCACTGTCGGAGGGGCAGGTCTGAGGGAGCGCCGCACTTTCAGAGGGGCAGTACTGAGGGAGCGCCGCACTGTCGGAGGGGCGTTACTGAGTGAGCGCCGCACTGTCGGAGTGGTAGTACTGAGGGAGCGCCACACTGTCGGAGGGGCAGTACTGAGGGAGCGCCGCACTGTCGGAGGGGCGTTACTGAGGGAGCGCCACACTGTCGGAGGGGCAGTACTGAGGGAGCGCCGCACTGTCGGAGGGGCAGTACTGAGGGAGCGCCGCACTGTCGGAGGGGCGTTACTGATGGAGCGCCGCACTTTCGGAGGGGCGGTACTGAGGGAGCGCCGCACTGTCGGAGGGGTGGAACTGAGGGAGCGCCGCACTGTTGGAGGGGCGGTACTGAGGGAGCGCCGCACTGTCGGAGTGTTGGTACTGAGGGAGCGCCGCACCGTCGGCGGGACAGTACTGCGGGAGCGACGCACTGTCGGAGGGGCAGTACTGAGGGCGCGCCACACTGTCAGAGGGGCAGTACTGAGGGAGCGCCGCACCGTCGGCGGGGTGGTACTGAGGGAGCGCCGCACTGTCGGAGGGGCGGTACTGAGGGAGCGCCGCACTGTCGGACGCTTGGTACTGAGGGAGCGCCGCACTGTCGGAGGGGCAGCACTGAGGGAGCGCCGCACCGTCGGCGGGACAGTCCTGCGGGAGCGCCGCACTGTCGGAGGGGCAGTACTGAGGGAGCGCCGCACTGTCGGAGGGGCAGTACTGAGGGAGCGCCGCACTTTCAGAGGGGCAGTACTGAGGGAGCGCCGCACTGTCGGAGGGGCGGTACTGTGGGAGCGCCGCACTTTCAGAGGGGCAGTACTGAGGGAGCGCCGCACTGTCGGAGGGGCGTTACTGAGGGAGTGCCGCACTGTCGGAGGGGCAGTACTGAGGGAGCGCCGCACTGTCGGAGGGGCGTTACTGAGGGAGCGCAGCACTGTCGGAGGGGCAGTACTGAGGGAGCGCCGCACTGTCGGAGGGGCGTTACTGAGGGAGCGCCGCACTGTCGGAGGGGCAGTACTGAGGGAGTGCCGCACTGTCGGAGAGGTTGTACTGAGGGAGCGCCGCACTGTCGGAGGGGCGGTACTGAGGGAGCGCCGCACTGTCGGAGGGGTGGTACTGAGGGAGCGCCGCACTGTCGGAGGGGCGGTACTGAGGGAGCGCCGCACTGTCGGAGGGTTGGTACTGAGGGAGCGCCGCACTGTCGGAGGTGCGGTACTGAGGGAGCGCCGCACCATCGGCGGGACAGCACAGCGGGAGCGCTGCACTGTTGGAGGGGCAGTACTGAGGGAGCGCCGCACTGTCGGAGGGGCAGTACTGACGGAGCACTGCACTGTCGGAGGGGCAGTACTGTGGGAGCGCCGCAATGTCGGAGGGGCAGTACTGGTGGAGCGGCGCACTTTCGGAGGGGCAGTACTGAGGGAGTGACGCACTGTCGGAGGGGCAGTACTGAGGGGGCGCCGCACTGTCCGAGGGGCGGAACTGAGGGAGCGCCGCACTGACGGAGGGGCAGTACTGAGGGAGCGCCGCACTGTCGGAGGGTCGGCACTGAGGGAGCGCCGCACTGACGGAGCGGCAGTACTGAGGGAGCGCCGCACTGTCGGAGGGGCAGTAATGAGGGAGGGCCGCACTGTCGGAGGGGCGTTACTGAGGGAGCGCCGCACTGTCGGAGGGGCGGTACTGAGGGAGCGCCGCACTGTCGAAGGGGCAGTACTGAGGGAGCGCCGCACTGTCGGAGGGTCAGTGCTGATGGAGCGCCGCACTGTCGGAGGGGCAGTACTGATGGGGCACTGCACTGTCGGTGGGGCAGTACTGAGGGAGCGCCGCACATTCGGAGGGGCAGTACTGAGGGAGCGCCGCACTGTCGGAGGGGCAGTACTGAGGGAGCGCCGCACTGTCGGAGGGGCAGGTCTGAGGGAGCGCCGCACTTTCAGAGGGGCAGTACTGAGGGAGCGCCGCACTGTCGGAGGGGCGTTACTGAGTGAGCGCCGCACTGTCGGAGTGGTAGTACTGAGGGAGCGCCACACTGTCGGAGGGGCAGTACTGAGGGAGCGCCGCACTGTCGGAGGGGCGTTACTGAGGGAGCGCCACACTGTCGGAGGGGCAGTACTGAGGGAGCGCCGCACTGTCGGAGGGGCAGTACTGAGGGAGCGCCGCACTGTCGGAGGGGCGTTACTGATGGAGCGCCGCACTTTCGGAGGGGCGGTACTGAGGGAGCGCCGCACTGTCGGAGGGGTGGAACTGAGGGAGCGCCGCACTGTTGGAGGGGCGGTACTGAGGGAGCGCCGCACTGTCGGAGTGTTGGTACTGAGGGAGCGCCGCACCGTCGGCGGGACAGTACTGCGGGAGCGACGCACTGTCGGAGGGGCAGTACTGAGGGCGCGCCACACTGTCAGAGGGGCAGTACTGAGGGAGCGCCGCACCGTCGGCGGGGTGGTACTGAGGGAGCGCCGCACTGTCGGAGGGGGCGGTACTGAGGGAGCGCCGCACTGTCGGACGCTTGGTACTGAGGGAGCGCCGCACTGTCGGAGGGGCAGCACTGAGGGAGCGCCGCACCGTCGGCGGGACAGTCCTGCGGGAGCGCCACACTGTCGGAGGGGCAGTACTGAGGGAGCGCCGCACTGTCGGAGGGGCAGTACTGAGGGAGCGCCGCACTTTCAGAGGGGCAGTACTGAGGGAGCGCCGCACTGTCGGAGGGGCGGTACTGTGGGAGCGCCGCACTTTCAGAGGGGCAGTACTGAGGGAGCGCCGCACTGTCGGAGGGGCGTTACTGAGGGAGCGCCGCACTGTCGGAGGGGCGTTACTGAGGGAGTGCCGCACTGTCGGAGGGGCAGTACTGAGGGAGCGCCGCACTGTCGGAGGGGCGTTACTGAGGGAGCGCAGCACTGTCGGAGGGGCAGTACTGAGGGAGCGTCGCACTGTCGGAGGGGCGTTACTGAGGGAGCGCCGCACTGTCGGAGGGGCGGTACTGAGGGAGCGCCGCACTGTCGGAGAGGTGGTACTGAGGGAGCGCCGCACTGTCGGAGGGGCGGTACTGAGGGAGCGCCGCACTGTCGGAGGGGTGGTACTGAGGGAGCGCCGCACTGTCGGAGGGGCGGTACTGAGGGAGCGCCGCACTGTCGGAGGGGCGGTACTGAGGGAGCGCCGCACTGTCGGAGGGGCAGTACTGAGGGAGCGCCGCACTGTCGGAGAGGTGGTACTGAGGGAGCGCCGCACTGTCGGAGGGGCGGTACTGAGGGAGCGCCGCACTGTCGGAGGGGTGGTACTGAGGGAGCGCCGCACTGTCGGAGGGGCGGTACTGAGGGAGCGCCGCACTGTCGGAGGGTTGGTACTGAGGGAGCGCCGCACTGTCGGAGGGGCGGTACTGAGGGAGCGCCGCACAGTCGGAGGGGCAGTACTGAGGGAGCGCCGCACTGTCAGAGTGGTAGTACTGAGGGAGCGCCGCACTGTTGGAGGGGCAGTACTGAGGGAGCGCCGCACTGTCGGAGGGGCGTTACTGAGGGAGCGCCGCACTGTCGGAGGGGCAGTCCTGAGGGAGCGCCGCACTGTCGGAGGGGCAGTACTGAGGGAGCACCGCACTGTCGGAGAGGCGGTACTGAGGGAGCGCCGCAGTGTCGGAGGGGCGGTACTGAGGGAGCGCCGCACTGTCGCAGGTGTGGTACTGAGGGAGCGCCGCACTGTCGGAGGGGCGGTACTGAGGGAGCGCCGCACTGTCGGAGGGTTGGTACTGAGGGAGCGCCGCACTGTCGGAGGGGCAGCACTGAGGGAGCGCCGCACTGTCGGAGGGGCAGTACTGAGGGAGCGCCGCACCGTCGGCGGGACAGTACTGCGGGAGCGCCGCACTCTCGGAGGGGCAGTACTGAGGGAGCGCCGCACTGTCAGAGGGGCAGTACTGAGGGAGCGCCGCACTGTCGGAGGGGCAGTACTGAGGGAGCGCCGCACTGTCGGAGGGGCAGTACTGAGGGAGCGCCGCACTGTCGGAGGGGTGTTACTGAGGGAGCGCCGCACTGTCGGAGCGGCAGTACTGAGGGAGCGCCGCACCATCGGCGGGACAGCACAGCGGGAGCGCCGCACTGTTGGAGGGGCAGTACTGAGGGAGCGCCGCACTGTCGGAGGGGCAGTACTGACGGAGCACTGCACTGTCGGAGGGGCAGTACTGTGGGAGCGCCGCAATGTCGGAGGGGCAGTACTGGTGGAGCGGCGCACTTTCGGAGGGGCAGTACTGAGGGAGTGCCGCACTGTCGGAGGGGCAGTACTGAGGGGGCGCCGCACTGTCCGAGGGGCGGTACTGAGGGAGCGCCGCACTGACGGAGGGGCAGTACTGAGGGAGCGCCGCACTGTCGGAGGGTCGGCACTGAGGGAGCGCCGCACTGACGGAGGGGCAGTACTGAGGGAGCGCCGCACTGTCGGAGGGGCAGTAATGAGGGAGGGCCGCACTGTCGGAGGGGCGTTACTGAGGGAGCGCCGCACTGTCGGAGGGGCGGTACTGAGGGAGCGCCGCACTGTCGAAGGGGCAGTACTGAGGGAGCGCCGCACTGTCGGAGGGTCAGTGCTGATGGAGCGCCGCACTGTCGGAGGGGCAGTACTGATGGGGCACTGCACTGTCGGTGGGGCAGTACTGAGGGAGCGCCGCACTGTTGGAGAAGCAGTACTGAGGGAGCGCCGCACTGTCGGAGGGGCAGTACTGAGGGAGCACCGCACTGTCGGAGGGGCAGTACTGAGGGAGCGCCGCACTGTCGGAGGGGCAGTACTGAGGGGGCGGCGCACTGTCGGAGGGGCAATACTGAGGGAGCGGCGCACTTTCAGAGGGGCAGTACTGAGGGAGCGCCGCACTGTCGGAGGGGCGTTACTGAGGGAGCGCCGCACTGTCAGATTGGTAGTACTGAGGGAGCGCCGCACTGTCGGAGGGGCAGTACTGAGGGAGCGCCGCACTGTCGGAGGGGCAGTACTGAAGGAGTGCCGCACTGTCGGAGGGGCAGTACTGAGGGGGCGGCGCACTGTCGGAGGGGCAGTACTGAGGGAGAGGCGCACTTTCGGAGGGGCAGTACTGAGGGAGTGCCGCACTGTCGGAGGGGCAGTACTGAGGGGGCGCCGCACTGTCCGAGGTGCGATACTGAGGGAGCGCCGCACTGACGGAGGGGCAGTACTGATGGAGCGCCGCACTGTCGGAGGGTCGGTACTGAGTGAGTGCCGCACAGACGGAGGGGCAGTACTGAGGGAGCGCCGCACTGTCGGAGGGGCGGTAATGAGGGAGGGCCGCACTGTCGGAGGGGCGTAACTGAGGGAGCGCCGCACTGTCGGAGGGGCGGTACTGAGGGAGCGCCGCACTGTCGGAGGGTCGGTACTGAGGGAGCGCCGCACTGTCGGAGGGGCGGTACTGAGGGAGCACCGCACTGTCGGAGGGGCAGTACTGAGGGAGCGCCGCACTGTCGGAGGGGCAGTACTGAGGGAGCGCCGCACCGTCGGAGGGACACTACAGTGGGAGCGCCGCACTGTCGGAGGAATAGTACTGAGGGAGCGCCGCACTGTCGGAGGGGCAGCACTGAGGGTGCGCCGCACTGGCGGAGGGTCAGTGCTGACGGAGCGCCGCACTGTCGGAGGGGCAGTACTGATGGGGCACTGCACTGTCGGTGGGGCAGTACTGAGGGAGCGCCGCACTGTTGGAGGAGCAGTACTGAGGGAGCGCCGCACTGTCGGAGGGGCAGTACTGAGGGAGCGCCGCACTGTCAGAGGGGCAGTACTGAGGGAGCACTGCACTGTCGGAGGGGCAGTACTGTGGGAGCGCCGCAATGTCGGAGGGGCAGTACTGATGGAGCGGCGCACTTTCGGAGGGGCAGTACTGAGGGAGTGCCGCACTGTCGGAGGGGCAGTACTGAGGGGGCGCCGCCCTGTCCGAGGGGCGGTACTGAGGGAGCGCCGCACTGACAGAGGGGCAGTACTGAGGGAGCGCCGCACTGTGGGAGGGTCGGTACTGAGGGAGCGCCGCACTGACGGAGGGGCAGTACTGAGGGAGCGCCGCAATGTCGGAGGGGCAGGAATGAGGGAGGGCCGCACTGTCGGAGGGGCGTTACTGAGGGAGCGCCGCACTGTCGGAGGGGCGGTACTGAGGGAGGGCCGCACTGTCGGAGGGTCGGTACTGAGGGAGCGCCGCACTGTTGGAGGGGCGGAACTGAGGGAGCACCGCACTGTCGGAGGGGCAGTACTGAGGGAGCGCCGCACTGTCGGAGGGGCAGTACTGAGGGAGCGCCGCACCGTCGGAGGGACAGTACAGCGGGAGCGCCGCACTGTCAGAGGAACAGTACTGAGGGAGCGCCGCACTGTCGGAGGGGCAGTACTGAGGGAGCGCCGCACTGTCGGAGGGTCAGTGCTGATGGAGCGCCGCACTGTCGGAGGGGCAGTACTGATGGGGCATTGCACTGTCGGTGGGGCAGTACTGAGGGAGCGCCGCACTGTCGGAGGAGCAGTACTGAGGGAGCGCCGCACTGTCGGAGGGGCAGTACTGAGGGAGCGCCGCACTGTCGGAGGGGCAGTACTGAGGGAGCGCCGCACTGTCGGAGGGGCAGTACTGAGGGAGCGCCGCACTGTCGGAGGGGCAGTACTGAGGGAGCGCCGCACTGTCGGAGGGGCGTGACTGAGGGAGCGCCGCACTGTCGGAGTGGCAGTACTGAGGGATCGCCGCACTGTCGGAGAGGCGGTACTGAGGGAGCGCCGCACTGTCGGAGGGGCGGTACTGAGGGAGCACCGCACTGTCGGAGGGGCAGTACTGAGGGAGCACCGCACTGTCGGAGGGGCAGTACTGAGGGAGCGCCGCACCGTCGGAGGGGCAGTACTGATGGGGCACTGCACTGTCGGTGGGGCAGTACTGAGGGAGCGCCGCACATTCGGAGGGGCAGTACTGAGGGAGCGCCGCACTGTCGGAGGGGCAGTACTGAGGGAGCGCCGTACTGTCGGAGGGGCAGGTCTGAGGGAGCGCCGCACTTTCAGAGGGGCAGTACTGAGGGAGCGCCGCACTGTCGGAGGGGCGTTACTGAGTGAGCGCCGCACTGTCGGAGTGGTAGTTCTGAGGGAGCGCCACACTGTCGGAGGGGCAGTACTGAGGGAGCGCCGCACTGTCGGAGGGGCGTTACTGAGGGAGCGCCACACTGTCGGAGGGGCAGTACTGAGGGAGCGCCGCACTGTCGGAGGGGCAGTACTGAGGGAGCGCCGCACTGTCGGAGGGGCAGTACTGAGGGAGCGCCGCACTGTCGGAGGGGCGTGACTGAGGGAGCGCCGCACTGTCGGAGGGGCAGTACTGAGGGATCGCCGCACTGTCGGAGAGGCGGTACTGAGGGAGCGCCGCACTGTCGGAGGGGCGGTACTGAGGGAGCGCCGCACTGTCGGAGGGTTGGTACTGAGGGAGCGCCGCACTGTCGGAGGGGCAGTACTGAGGGATCGCCGCACTGTCGGAGAGGCGGTACTGAGGGAGCGCCGCACTGTCGGAGGGGCGGTACTGCGGGAGCGCCGCACTGTCGGAGGGTCGGTACTGAGGGAGTGCCGCACAGACGGAGGGGCAGTACTGAGGGAGCGCCGCACTGTCGGAGGGGCGGTAATGAGGGAGGGCCGCACTGTCGGAGGGTTGGTACTGAGGGAGCGCCGCACTGTCGGAGGGGCGGTACTGAGGGAGCACCGCACTGTCGGAGGGTCAGTACTGAGGGAGCACCGCACTGTCGGAGGGGCAGTACTGAGGGAGCGCCGCACCGTCGGAGGGACACTACAGCGGGAGCGCCGCACTGTCGGAGGAATAGTACTGAGGGAGCGCCGCACTGTCGGAGGGGCAGTACTGAGGGAGCGCCGCACTGTCGGAGGGTCAGTGCTGACGGAGCGCCACACTGTCGGAGGGGCAGTACTGATGGGGCACTGCACTGTCGGTGGGGCAGTACTGAGGGAGCGCCGCACATTCGGAGGGGCAGTACTGAGGGAGCGCCGCACTGTCGGAGGGGCAGTACTGAGGGAGCGCCGCACTGTCGGAGGGGCAGGTCTGAGGGAGCGCCGCACTTTCAGAGGGGCAGTACTGAGGGAGCGCCGCACTGTCGGAGGGGCGTTACTGAGTGAGCGCCGCACTGTCGGAGTGGTAGTACTGAGGGAGCGCCACACTGTCGGAGGGGCAGTACTGAGGGAGCGCCGCACTGTCGGAGGGGCGTTACTGAGGGAGCGCCACACTGTCGGAGGGGCAGTACTGAGGGAGTGCCGCACTGTCGGAGGGGCAGTACTGAGGGAGCGCCGCACTGTCGGAGGGGCGTTACTGATGGAGCGCCGCACTGTCGGAGGGGCGGTACTGAGGGAGCGCCGCACTGTCGGAGGGGTGGAACTGAGGGAGCGCCGCACTGTTGGAGGGGCGGTACTGAGGGAGCGCCGCACTGTCGGAGGGTTGGTACTGAGGGAGCGCCGCACCGTCGGCGGGACAGTACTGCGGGAGCGACGCACTGTCGGAGGGGCAGTACTGAGGGTGCGCCACACTGTCAGAGGGGCAGTACTGATGGAGCGCCGCACCGTCGGCGGGACAGTACTGAGGGAGCGCCGCACTGTCGGAGGGGCAGTACTGAGGGCGCGCCACACTGTCAGAGGGGCAGTACTGAGGGAGCGCCGCACCGTCGGCGGGGTGGTACTGAGGGAGCGCCGCACTGTCGGAGGGGCGGTACTGAGGGAGCGCCGCAATGTCGGAGGGGCAGGAATGAGGGAGGGCCACACTGTCAGAGGGGCAGTACTGAGGGAGCGCCGCACCGTCGGCGGGGTGGTACTGAGGGAGCGCCGCACTGTCGGAGGGGCAGTACTGAGGGAGCGCCGCAATGTCGGAGGGGCAGGAATGAGGGAGGGCCGCACTGTCGGAGGGGTGTTACTGAGGGAGCGCCGCACTGTCGGAGGGGCGGTACTGAGGGAGCGCCGCACTGTCGGAGGGTCGGTACTGAGGGAGCGCCGCACTGTTGGAGGGGCGGAACTGAGGGAGCACCGCACTGTCGGAGGGGCAGTACTGAGGGAGCGCCGCACTGTCGGAGGGGCAGTACTGAGGGAGCGCCGCACCGTCGGAGGGACAGTACAGCGGGAGCGCCGCACTGTCAGAGGAACAGTACTGAGGGAGCGCCGCACTGTCGGAGGGGCAGTACTGAGGGAGCGCCGCACTGTCGGAGGGTCAGTGCTGATGGAGCGCCGCACTGTCGGAGGGGCAGTACTGATGGGGCATTGCACTGTCGGTGGGGCAGTACTGAGGGAGCGCCGCACTGTCGGAGGAGCAGTACTGAGGGAGCGCCGCACTGTCGGAGGGGCAGTACGGAGGGAGCGCCGCACTGTCGGAGGGGCAGTACTGAGGGAGCGCCGCACTGTCGGAGGGGCAGTACTGAGGGAGCGCCGCACTGTCGGAGGGGCGTGACTGAGGGAGCGCCGCACTGTCGGAGGGGCAGTACTGAGGGATCGCCGCACTGTCGGAGAGGCGGTACTGAGGGAGCGCCGCACTGTCGGAGGGGCGGTACTGAGGGAGCGCCGCACTGTCGGAGGGTTGGTACTGAGGGAGCGCCGCACTGTCGGAGGGGCAGTACTGAGGGATCGCCGCACTGTCGGAGAGGCGGTACTGAGGGAGCGCCGCACTGTCGGAGGGGCGGTACTGCGGGAGCGCCGCACTGTCGGAGGGTCGGTACTGAGGGAGTGCCGCACAGACGGAGGGGCAGTACTGAGGGAGCGCCGCACTGTCGGAGGGGCGGTTATGAGGGAGGGCCGCACTGTCGGAGGGGCGTTACTGAGGGAGCGCCGCACTGTCGGAGGGGCGGTACTGAGGGAGCGCCGCACTGTCGGAGGGTCGGTACTGAGGGAGCGCCGCACTGTCGGAGGGGCGGTACTGAGGGAGCACCGCACTGTCGGAGGGGCAGTACTGAGGGAGCACCGCACTGTCGGAGGGGCAGTACTGAGGGAGCGCCGCACCGTCGGAGGGACACTACAGCGGGAGCGCCGCACTGTCGGAGGGGCAGTACTGAGGGAGCGCCGCACTGTCGGAGGGTCAGTGCTGATGGAGCGCCGCACTGTCGTTGGGGCAGTACTGAGGGAGCGCCGCACATTCGGAGGGGCAGTACTGAGGGAGCGCCGCACTGTCGGAGGGGCAGTACTGAGGGAGCGCCGCACTGTCGGAGGGGCAGTACTGAGGGAGCGCCGCACTGTCGGAGGGGCGTTACTGATGGAGCGCCGCACTGTCGGAGGGGCGGTACTGAGGGAGCGCCGCACTGTCGGAGGGGTGGAACTGAGGGAGCGCCGCACTGTTGGAGGGGCGGTACTGAGGGAGCGCCGCACTGTCGGAGGGTTGGTACTGAGGGAGCGCCGCACCGTCGGCGGGACAGTACTGCGGGAGCGACGCACTGTCGGAGGGGCAGTACTGAGGGCGCGCCACACTGTCAGAGGGGCAGTACTGAGGGAGCGCCGCACCGTCGGCGGGGTGGTACTGAGGAGCGCCGCACTGTCGGAGGGGCGGTACTGAGGGAGCGCCGCACATTCGGAGGGGCAGTACTGAGGGAGCGCCGCACTGTCGGAGGGGCAGTACTGAGGGAGCGCCGCACTGTCGGAGGGGCAGGTCTGAGGGAGCGCCGCACTTTCAGAGGGGCAGTACTGAGGGAGCGCCGCACTGTCGGAGGGGCGTTACTGAGTGAGCGCCGCACTGTCGGAGTGGTAGTACTGAGGGAGCGCCACACTGTCGGAGGGGCAGTACTGAGGGAGCGCCGCACTGTCGGAGGGGCGTTACTGAGGGAGCGCCACACTGTCGGAGGGGCAGTACTGAGGGAGCGCCGCACTGTCGGAGGGGCAGTACTGAGGGAGCGCCGCACTGTCGGAGGGGCGTTACTGATGGAGCGCCGCACTGTCGGAGGGGCGGTACTGAGGGAGCGCCGCACTGTCGGAGGGGTGAACTGAGGGAGCGCCGCACTGTTGGAGGGGCGGTACTGAGGGAGCGCCGCACTGTCGGAGGGTTGGTACTGAGGGAGCGCCGCACCGTCGGCGTGACAGTACTGCGGGAGCGACGCACTGTCGGAGGGGCAGTACTGAGGGCGCGCCACACTGTCAGAGGGGCAGTACTGAGGGAGCGCCGCACCGTCGGCGGGGTGGTACTGAGGGAGCGCCGCACTGTCGGAGGGGCGGTACTGAGGGAGCGCCGCACTGTCGGACGCTTGGTACTGAGGGAGCGCCGCACTGTCGGAGGGGCAGTACTGAGGGAGCGCCGCACTGTCGGAGGGGCGTTACTGAGGGAGTGCCGCACTGTCGGAGGGGCAGTACTGAGGGAGCGCCGCACTGTCGAGGGGCGTTACTGAGGGAGCGCCGCACTGTCGGAGGGGGCAGTACTGAGGGAGCGCCGCACTGTCGGAGGGGCGTTACTGAGGGAGCGCCGCACTGTCGGAGGGGCAGTACTGAGGGAGCGCCGCACTGTCGGAGAGGTGGTACTGAGGGAGCGCCGCACTGTCGGAGGGGCGGGTACTGAGGGAGCGCCGCACTGTCGGAGGGGTGGTACTGAGGGAGCGCCGCACTGTCGGAGGGGCGGTACTGAGGGAGCGCCGCACTGTCGGAGGGTTGGTACTGAGGGAGCGCCGCACTGTCGGGAGGGGCGTACTGAGGGAGCGCCGCACAGTCGGAGGGGCAGTACTGAGGGAGCGCCGCACTGTCGGAGTGGTAGTACTGAGGGAGCGCCGCACTGTCGGAGGGGCAGTACTGAGGGAGCGCCGCACTGTCGGAGGGGCGTTACTGAGGGAGCGCCGCACTGTCGGAGGGGGCAGTACTGAGGGAGCGCCGCACTGTCGGAGGGGCAGTACTGAGGGAGCACCGCACTGTCGGAGAGGCGGTACTGAGGGAGCGCCGCAGTGTCGGAGGGGCGGTACTGAGGGAGCGCCGCACTGTCGCAGGTGTGGTACTGAGGGAGCGCCGCTCTGTCGGAGGGGCGGTACTGAGGGAGCGCCGCACTGTCGGAGGGTCGGTACTGAGGGAGCGCCGCACTGTCGGAGGGGGCAGCACTGAGGGAGCGCCGCACTGTCGGAGGGGCAGTACTGAGGGTAGCGCCGCACCGTCGGCGGTACAGTACTGCGGGAGCGCCGCACTCTCGGAGGGGCAGTACTGAGGGAGCGCCGCACTGTCAGAGGGGCAGTACTGAGGGAGCGCCGCACTGTCGGAGGGGCAGTACTGAGGGAGCGCCGCACTGTCGGAGGGGCAGTACTGAGGGAGCGCCGCACTGTCGGAGAGGTGGTACTGAGGGAGCGCCGCACTGTCGGAGGGGCGGTACTGAGGGAGCGCCGCACTGTCGGAGGGGTGGTACTGAGGGAGCGCCGCACTGTCGGAGGGGCGGTACTGAGGGAGCGCCGCACTGTCGGAGGGTTGGTACTGAGGGAGCGCCGCACTGTCGGGAGGGGCAGCACTGAGGGAGCGCCGCACTGTCGGAGGGGCAGTACTGAGGGAGCGCCGCACCGTCGGCGGTACAGTACTGCGGGAGCGCCGCACTCTCGGAGGGGCAGTACTGAGGGAGCGCCGCACTGTCAGAGGGGCAGTACTGAGGGAGCGCCGCACTGTCGGAGGGCAGTACTGAGGAGCGCCGCACTGTCGGAGGGGCAGTACTGAGGGAGCGCCGCACTGTCGGAGAGGTGGTACTGAGGGAGCGCCGCACTGTCGGAGGGGCGGTACTGAGGGAGCGCCGCAACTGTCGGAGGGGTGGTACTGAGGGAGCGCCGCACTGTCGGAGGGGCGGTACTGAGGGAGCGCCGCACTGTCGGAGGGTTGGTACTGAGGGAGCGCCGCACTGTCGGAGGGGCGGTACTGAGGGAGCCCCGCACAGTCGGAGGGGCAGTACTGAGGGAGCGCCGCACTGTCGGAGTAGTAGTACTGAGGGAGCGCCGCACTGTCGGAGGGGCAGTACTGAGGGAGCGCCGCACTGTCGGAGGGGCGTTACTGAGGGAGCGCCGCACTGTCGGAGGGGCAGTACTGAGGGAGCGCCGCAATGTCGGAGGGGCAGGAATGAGGGAGGGCCGCACTGTCGGAGGGGTGTTACTGAGGGAGCGCCGCACTGTCGGAGGGGCGGTACTGAGGGAGCGCCGCACTGTCGGAGGGTCGGTACTGAGGGAGCGCCGCACTGTTGGAGGGGCGGAACTGAGGGAGCACCGCACTGTCGGAGGGGCAGTACTGAGGGAGCGCCGCACTGTCGGAGGGGCAGTACTGAGGGAGCGCCGCACCGTCGGAGGGACAGTACAGCGGGAGCGCCGCACTGTCAGAGGAACAGTACTGAGGGAGCGCCGCACTGTCGGAGGGGCAGTACTGAGGGAGCGCCGCACTGTCGGAGGGTCAGTGCTGATGGAGCGCCGCACTGTCGGAGGGGCAGTACTGATGGGGCATTGCACTGTCGGTGGGGCAGTACTGAGGGAGCGCCGCACTGTCGGAGGAGCAGTACTGAGGGAGCGCCGCACTGTCGGAGGGGCAGTACGGAGGGAGCGCCGCACTGTCGGAGGGGCAGTACTGAGGGAGCGCCGCACTGTCGGAGGGGCGGTACTGAGGGAGCGCCGCACTGTCGGACGCTTGGTACTGAGGGAGCGCCGCACTGTCGGAGGGGCAGTACTGAGGGAGCGCCGCACTGTCGGAGGGGCGTAACTGAGGGAGTGCCGCACTGTCGGAGGGGCAGTACTGAGGGGAGCGCGCACTGTCGGAGGGGCGTTACTGAGGGAGCGCCGCACTGTCGGAGGGGCAGTACTGAGGGAGCGCCGCACTGTCGGAGGGGCGTTACTGAGGGAGCGCCGCACTGTCGGAGGGGCAGTACTGAGGGAGGCGCCGCACTGTCGGAGAGGTGGTACTGAGGGAGCGCCGCACTGTCGGAGGGGCGGTACTGAGTGAGCGCCGCACTGTCGGAGGGGTGGTACTGAGGGAGCGCCGCACTGTCGGAGGGGCGGGTACTGAGGGAGCGCCGCACTGTCGGAGGGTTGGTACTGAGGGAGCGCCGCACTGTCGGAGGGGCGGTACTGAGGGAGCGCCGCACAGTCGGAGGGGCAGTACTGAGGGAGCGCCGCACTGTCGGAGTGGTAGTACTGAGGGAGCGCCGCACTGTCGGAGGGGCAGTACTGAGGGTAGCGCCGCACTGTCGGAGGGGCGTTACTGAGGGAGCGCCGCACTGTCGGAGGGGCAGTACTGAGGGAGCGCCGCACTGTCGGAGGGGTCAGTACTGAGGGAGCACCGCACTGTCGGAGAGGCGGTACTGAGGGAGCGCCGCAGTGTCGGAGGGTCAGTGCTGATGGAGCGCCGCAGTCGGAGGGGCAGTACTGATGGGGCATTGCACTGTTGGTGGGGCAGTACTGAGGGAGCGCCGCACTGTCGAAGGTGCAGTACTGAGGGAGCGCCGCACTGTCGGAGGGGCAGTACGGAGGGAGCGCCGCACTGTCGGAGGGGCAGTACTGAGGGAGCGCCGCACTGTCGGAGGGGCAGTACTGAGGGAGCGCCGCACTGTCGGAGGGGCGTGACTGAGGGAGCGCCGCACTGTCGGAGGGGCAGTACTGAGGATCGCCGCACTGTCGGAGAGGCGGTACTGAGGGAGCGCCGCACTGTCGGAGGGGCGGTACTGAGGAGCGCCGCACTGTCGGAGGGTTGGTACTGAGGGAGCGCCGCACTGTCGGAGGGGCAGTACTGAGGGATCGCCGCACTGTCGGAGAGGCGGTACTGAGGGAGCGCCGCACTGTCGGAGGGGCGGTACTGCGGGAGCGCCGCACTGTCGGAGGGTCGGTACTGAGGGAGTGCCGCACAGACGGAGGGGCGAGTACTGAGGGAGCGCCGCACTGTCGGAGGGGGCGGTAATGAGGGAGGGCCGCACTGTCGGAGGGGCGTTACTGAGGGAGCGCCGCACTGTCGGGAGGGGCGGGTACTGAGGGAGCGCCGCACTGTCGGAGGGTCGGTACTGAGGGAGCGCCGCACTGTCGGAGGGGCGGTACTGAGGGAGCACCGCACTGTCGGAGGGGCAGTACTGAGGGAGCACCGCACTGTCGGAGGGGCAGTACTGAGGGAGCGCCGCACCGTCGGAGGGACACTACAGCGGGAGCGCCGCACTGTCGGAGGAATAGTACTGAGGGAGCGCCGCACTGTCGGAGGGGCAGTACTGAGGGAGCGCCGCACTGTCGGAGGGTCAGTGCTGACGGAGCGCCACACTGTCGGAGGGGCAGTACTGATGGGGCACTGCACTGTCGGTGGGGCAGTACTGAGGGAGCGCCGCACATTCGGAGGGGCAGTACTGAGGGAGCGCCGCACTGTCGGAGGGGCAGTACTGAGGGAGCGCCGCACTGTCGGAGGGGCAGGTCTGAGGGAGCGCCGCACTTTCAGAGGGGCAGTACTGAGGGAGCGCCGCACTGTCGGAGGGGCGTTACTGAGTGAGCGCCGCACTGTCGGAGTGGTAGTACTGAGGGAGCGCCACACTGTCGGAGGGGCAGTACTGAGGGAGCGCCGCACTGTCGGAGGGGCGTTACTGAGGGAGCGCCACACTGTCGGAGGGGCAGTACTGAGGGAGCGCCGCACTGTCGGAGGGGCAGTACTGAGGGAGCGCCGCACTGTCGGAGGGGCGTTACTGATGGAGCGCCGCACTGTCGGAGGGGCGGTACTGAGGGAGCGCCGCACTGTCGGAGGGGTGGAACTGAGGGAGCGCCGCACTGTTGGAGGGGCGGTACTGAGGGAGCGCCGCACTGTCGGAGGGTTGGTACTGAGGGAGCGCCGCACCGTCGGCGTGACAGTACTGCGGGAGCGACGCACTGTCGGAGGGGCAGTACTGAGGGCGCGCCACACTGTCAGAGGGGCAGTACTGAGGGAGCGCCGCACCGTCGGCGGGGTGGTACTGAGGGAGCGCCGCACTGTCGGAGGGGCGGTACTGAGGGAGCGCCGCACTGTCGGACGCTTGGTACTGAGGGAGCGCCGCACTGTCGGAGGGGCAGTACTGAGGGAGCGCCGCACTGTCGGAGGGGCGTAACTGAGGGAGTGCCGCACTGTCGGAGGGGCAGTACTGAGGGAGCGCCGCACTGTCGGAGGGGCGTTACTGAGGGAGCGCCGCACTGTCGGAGGGGCAGTACTGAGGGAGCGCCGCACTGTCGGAGGGGCGTTACTGAGGGAGCGCCGCACTGTCGGAGGGGCAGTACTGAGGGAGCGCCGCACTGTCGGAGAGGTGGTACTGAGGGAGCGCCGCACTGTCGGAGGGGCGGTACTGAGGGAGCGCCGCACTGTCGGAGGGGTGGTACTGAGGGAGCGCCGCACTGTCGGAGGGGCGGTACTGAGGGAGCGCCGCACTGTCGGAGGGTTGGTACTGAGGGAGCGCTCGCACTGTCGGAGGGGCGGTACTGAGGGAGCGCCGCACAGTCGGAGGGGCAGTACTGAGGGAGCGCCGCACTGTCGGAGTGGTAGTACTGAGGGAGCGCAGCACTGTCGGAGGGGCAGTACTGAGGGAGCGCCGCACTGTCGGAGGGGCGTTACTGAGGGAGCGCCGCACTGTCGGAGGGGGCAGTACTGAGGGAGCGCCGCACTGTCGGAGGGGCAGTACTGAGGGAGCACCGCACTGTCGGAGAGGCGGTACTGAGGGAGCGCCGCAGTGTCGGAGGGGCGGGTACTGAGGGAGCGCCGCACTGTCGCAGGTGTGTGGTACTGAGGGAGCGCCGCACTGTCGGAGGGGCGGTACTGAGGGAGCGCCGCACTGTCGGAGGGTCGGTACTGAGGGAGCGCCGCACTGTCGGAGGGGCAGCACTGAGGGAGCGCCGCACTGTCGGAGGGGCAGTACTGAGGGAGCGCCGCACCGTCGGCGGTACAGTACTGCGGGAGCGCCGCACTCTCGGAGGGGCAGTACTGAGGGAGCGCCGCACTGTCAGGGGAGGCAGTACTGAGGGAGCGCCGCACTGTCGGAGGGGCAGTACTGAGGGAGCGCCGCACTGTCGGAGGGGGCAAGTACTGAGGGAGCGCCGCACTGTCGGAGAGGTGGTACTGAGGGAGCGCCCGCACTGTCGGAGGGGCGGTACTGAGGGAGCGCCGCACTGTCGGAGGGGTGGTACTGAGGGGAGCGCCGCACTGTCGGAGGGGCGGTACTGAGGGAGCGCCGCACTGTCGGAGGGTTGGTACTGAGGGGAGCGCCGCACTGTCGGAGGGGCGGTACTGAGGGAGCCCCGCACAGTCGGAGGGGCAGTACTGAGGGAGCGCCGCACTGTCGGTGTGGTAGTACTGAGGGAGCGCCGCACTGTCGGAGGGGCAGTACTGAGGGAGCGCCGCACTGTCGGAGGGGCGTTACTGAGGGTAGTCGCCGCACTGTCGGAGGGGCAGTACTGAGGGAGCGCCGCACTGTCGGAGGGGCAGTACTGAGGGAGCACCGCACTGTCGGAGAGGCGGTACTGAGGGAGCGCCGCAGTGTCGGAGGGGCGGTACTGAGGGAGCGCCCGCACTGTCGCAGGTGTGGTACTGAGGGAGCGCCGCACTGTCGGAGGGGCGGTACTGAGGGAGCGCCGCACTGTCGGAGGGTTGGTAACTGAGGAGCGCCGCACTGTCGGAGGGGCGGCACTGAGGAGCGCCGCACTGTCGGGAGGGTTGGTACTGAGGGAGCGCCGCACCGTCGGCGGGACAGTACTGCGGGAGCGCCGCACTCTCGGAGGGGCAGTACTGAGGGAGCGCCGCACTGTCAGAGGGGCAGTACTGAGGGAGCGCCGCACTGTCGGAGGGGCAGTACTGAGGGAGCGCCGCACTGTCGGAGGGGCAGTACTGAGGGAGCGCCGCACTGTCGGAGGGGTGTTACTGAGGGAGCGCCGCACTGTCGGAGAGGCAGTACTGAGGGAGCGCCGCACTGTCGGAGCGGCGGTACTGAGGGAGCATCGCACTGTCGGAGGGGTGGTACTGAGGGAGCGCCGCACTGTCGGAGGGGCGGCACTGAGGGAGCGCCGCACTGTCGGAGGGTTGGTACTGAGGGAGCGCCGCACTGTCGGAGGGGCAGCACTGAGGGAGCGCCGCACCGTCGGCGGGGCAGAACTGCGGGAGCGCCGCACTGTCGGAGGGGCAGTACTGAGGGAGCGCCGCACTGTCGGAGGGGCAGTACTGAGGGAGCGCCGCACTTTCAGAGGGGCAGTACTGAGGGAGCGCCGCACTGTCGGAGAGGTGGTACTGAGGGAGCACTGCACTGTCGGAGGGGCGTTACTGAGGGAGCGCCGCACTGTCGGAGGGGCAGTACTGAGGGAGCGCCGCACTGTCGGAGGGGCGTTACTGAAGGAGCGCCGCACTGTCGGAGGGGCAGTACTGAGGGAGCGCCGCACTGTCGGAGAGGTGGTACTGAGGGAGCGCCGCACTGTCGGAGGGGCGGTACTGAGGGAGCGCCGCACTGTCGGAGGGGTGGTACTGAGGGAGCGCCGCACTGTCGGAGGGGCGGTACTGAGGGAGCGCCGCACTGTCGGAGGGTTGGTACTGAGGGACCGCCGCACTGTCGGAGGGGCGGTACTGAGGGAGCGCCGCACTGTCGGAGGGGCAGTACTGAGGGAGCGCCGCACTGTCGGAGGGGCAGTACTGAGGGGGCGGCGCACTGTCGGAGGGGCAGTACTGAGGGAGCGGCGCACTTTCAGAGGGGCAGTACTGAGGGAGCGCCGCACTGTCGGAGGGGCGTTACTGAGGGAGCGCCGCACTGTCGGATTGGTAGTACTGAGGGAGCGCCGCACTGTCGGAGGGGCAGTACTGAGGGAGCGCCGCACTGTCGGAGGGGCAGTACTGAGGGAGCGCCGCACTGTCGGAGGGGCAGTACTGAGGGGGCGGCGCACTGTCGGAGGGGCAGTACTGAGGGAGCGGCGCTCTTTCGGAGGGGCAGTACTGAGGGAGCGCCGCACTTTCGGAGGGGCAGTACTGAGGGGGCGCCGCACTGTCCGAGGGGCGGTACTGAGGGAGCGCCGCACTGACGGAGGGGCAGTACTGATGGAGCGCAGCACTGTCGGAGGGTCGGTACTGAGGGAGTGCCGCACAGACGGAGGGGCAGTACTGAGGGAGCGCCGCACTGTCGGAGGGGCGGTAATGAGGGAGGGCCGCACCGTCGGAGGGGCGTAACTGAGGGAGCGCCGCACTGTCGGAGGGGCGGTACTGAGGGAGCGCCGCACTGTCGGAGGGTCAGTGCTGAGGGAGCGCCGCACTGTCGGAGGGGCAGTATTGATGGTGCACTGCACTGTCGGTGGGGCAGTCCTGAGGGAGCGCCGCACTGTTGGAGGAGCAGTACTGAGGGAGCGCCGCACTGTCGGAGGGGCAGTACTGAGGGACCGCCGCACTGTCGGAGGGGCAGTACTGTGGGAGCGCCGCACTGTCGGAGGGGCAGTACTGAGGGAGCGCCGCACTTTCAGAGGGGCAGTACTGAGGGAGCGCCGCACTGTCGGAGGGGCGTTACTGAGGGAGCGCCGCACTGTCGGAGTGGTAGTACTGAGGGAGCGCCGCACGGTCGGAGGGGCAGTGCTGAGGGAGCGCCGCACTGTCGGAGTGGCGTTACTGAGGGAGCGCCGCACTGTCGGAGGGTTGGTACTGAGGGAGCGCCGCGCTGTCGGAGGGGCAGCACTGAGGGAGCGCCGCACTGTCGGAGGGGCAGTACTGATGGAGCGGCGCACTTTCGGAGGGGCAGTACTGAGGGAGTGCCGCACAGACGGAGGGTCGGTACTGAGGGAGCGCCGCACTGTCGGAGGGGCGGTACTGAAGGAGCAGCGCACTGTCGGAGGGGCAGTACTGAGGGAGCGCCGCACTGTCGGAGGGTCGGTACTGAGGGAGCGCCGCACTGTCGGAGGGTCGGTACTGTGGTGGGAGCGCCGCACTGTCGGAGGGGCGGTACTGAGGGAGCAGCGCACTGTCGGAGGGGCAGTACTGAGGGAGCGCCGCACTGTTGGAGGGGCAGTACTGAGGGAGCGCCGCACTGTCGGAGGGTCGGTGCTGAGGGAGCGCCGCACTGTCGGAGGGGCATTACTGAGGGAGCGCCGCACTGTCGGAGGGGCAGTACTGAGGGAGCGCCGCACTGTCGGAGGGGCACTACTGAGGGAGCGCCGCACTGTCGGAGGGGCAGTACTGAGGGAGCGCCGCACTGTCGGAGGGGCAGTACTGAAGGAGCGCCGCACTGTCGGAGAGGCGGTACTGAGGGAGCGCTGCACTGTCGGAGGGGCGGTACTGAGGGATCGGCGCACTGTCGGAGTGGCGGTACTGAGGGAGCGCCGCACTGTCGGAGGGGCTGTACTGAGGGAGCGCCGCACCGTCGGAGGGACAGTACAGCGGGAGCGCCGCACTGTCGGAGGAGCAGTACTGAGGGAGCGCCGCACTGTCGGAGTGGCAGTACTGAGGGAGGGCCTCGGGGCAGTACTGAGGGAGCGCCGCACTGTCGGAGGGGCAGTCCTGAGGCAGTGCCGCACTGTCAGAGGGGCAGTACTGAGGGAGCGCCGCTCTGTCGGATGGGCGGTACTGAGGTAGCGCCGCACTGACGGAGGGGTAGTACTGAGGGAGCGCCGCACTGTCGGAGGGGCAGTACTGAGGGAGCGCCGCACTTTCGGAGGGGCGTTACTGAGGGAGCGCCGCACTGTCGGAGGGGCGGTACTGAGGGAGCGCCGCACTGTCGGAGGGGTGGTACTGAGGGAGCGCCGCACTGTCGGAGGTGCAGTACTGAGGGAGCGCCACAATGTCGGAGGGGCAGTACTGAAGGAGCGCTGCACTGTCGGAGTGGCAGTACTGAGGGTGCGCTGCACTGTCGGAGTGGCAGTACTGAGGGAGGGCCGCACTGTCAGAGGGGCAGTACTGAGGGAGCGCCGCACTGTCGGAGGGGCAGTACTGAGGCAGTGCCGCACTGTCAGAGGGGCAGTACTGAGGGAGCGCCGCACTGTCGGAGGGGCAGTACTGAGGGAGCGCCGCACTGTCGGAGGGGCAGTACTGAGGGAGCGCCGCACTGTCGGAGGGGCAGTACTGAGGGGGCGGCGCACTGTCGGAGGGGCAGTACTGAGGGAGCGGCGCACTTTCGGAGGGGCAGTACTGAGGGAGTGCCAC
Organism: Somniosus microcephalus; assembly: GCF_052327205.1. Taxonomy (NCBI): domain Eukaryota; kingdom Metazoa; phylum Chordata; class Chondrichthyes; order Squaliformes; family Somniosidae; genus Somniosus; species Somniosus microcephalus. The sequence goes on along the minus strand of NW_028225185.1, from coordinate 24,031,243 downwards.
ACTGTCGGAGGGGCAGTACTGAGGGGGCGCCGCACTGTCCGAGGGGCGGTACTGAGGGAGCGCCGCACTGTCGGAGGGTCGGTACTGAGGGAGTGCCGCACAGACGGAGGGGCATTACTGAGGGAGCGCCGCACTGTCGGAGGGGCGGTAATGAGGGAGGGCCGCACTGTCGGAGGGGCGTTACTGAGGGAGCGCCGCACTGTCGGAGTGGCGGTTCTGAGGGAGCGCCGCACTGTCGGAGGGTCGGTACTGAGGGAGCTCCGCACTGTCGGAGGGGCGGTACTGAGGGGGCACCGCACTGTCGGAGGGGCAGTTGTGAGGGAGCGCCGCACTGTCGGAGGGTCAGTGCTGAGGGAGCGCCGCACTGTCGGAGGGGCAGTACTGATGGTGCACTGCACTGTCGGTGGGGCAGTACTGAGGGAGCGCCGCACTGTTGGAGGAGCAGTACTGAGGGAGCGCCGCACTGTCGGAGGGGCAGTACTGAGGGACCGCCGCACTGTCGGAGGGGCAGTACTGAGGGAGCGCCGCACTGTCGGAGGGGCAGTACTGAGGGAGCGCCTCACTTTCAGAGGGGCAGTACTGAGGGAGCGCCGCACTGTCGGAGGGGCGTTACTGAGGGAGCGCCGCACTGTCGGAGTGGTAGTACTGAGGGAGCGCCGCACGGTCGGAGGGGCAGTGCTGAGGGAGCGCCGCACTGTCGGAGGGGCGTTACTGAGGGAGCGCCGCACTGTCGGAGGGGCAGTACTGAGGGAACGCCGCACTGTCGGAGGGGCAGTGCTGAGGGAGCGCCGCACTGTCGGAGGGGCGTTAATGAGGGAGCGCCGCACTGTCGGTGGGGTGGTACTGAGGGAGCGCCGCACTGTCGGAGGGGTGGTACTGAGGGAGCGCCGCACTGTCGGAGGGGCGGTACTGAGGGAGCGCCGCACTGTCGGAGGGTTGGTACTGAGGGAGCGCCGCACTGTCGGAGGGGCGGCACTGAGGGAGCGCCGCACCGTCGGCGGGACAGTACTGCGGGAGCGCCGCACTGTCGGAGGGGCAGTACTGAGGGTGCGCTGCACTGTCGGAGTGGCAGTACTGAGGGAGGGCCGCACTGTCAGAGGGGCAGTACTGAGGGAGCGCCGCACTGTCGGAGGGGCAGTACTGAGGCAGTGCCGCACTGTCAGAGGGGCAGTACTGAGGGAGCGCCGCACTGTCGGAGGGGCAGTACTGAGGGAGCGCCGCACTGTCGGAGGGGCAGTACTGAGGGAGCGCCGCACTGTCGGAGGGGCAGTACTGAGGGGGCGGCGCACTGTCGGAGGGGCAGTACTGAGGGAGCGGCGCACTTTCGGAGGGGCAGTACTGAGGGAGTGCCGCACTGTCGGAGGGGCAGTACTGAGGGAGCGCCGCACTGTCGGAGGGGCAGTACTGAGGGAGCGCCGCACTGTCGGAGGGGCAGTACTGAGGGAGCGCCGCACTGTCGGAGGGGCAGTACTGAGGGGGCGGCGCACTGTCGGAGGGGCAGTACTGAGGGAGCGGCGCACTTTCGGAGGGGCAGTACTGAGGGAGTGCCACACTGTCGGAGGGGCAGTACTGAGGGGGCGCCGCACTGTCCGAGGGGCGGTACTGAGGGAGCGCCGCACTGTCGGAGGGTCGGTACTGAGGGAGTGCCGCACAGACGGAGGGGCATTACTGAGGGAGCGCCGCACTGTCGGAGGGGCGGTAATGAGGGAGGGCCGCACTGTCGGAGGGGCGTTACTGAGGGAGCGCCGCACTGTCGGAGTGGCGGTACTGAGGGAGCGCCGCACTGTCGGAGGGTCGGTACTGAGGGAGCTCCGCACTGTCGGAGGGGCGGTACTGAGGGAGCACCGCACTGTCGGAGGGGCAGTTGTGAGGGAGCGCCGCACTGTCGGAGGGTCAGTGCTGAGGGAGCGCCGCACTGTCGGAGGGGCAGTACTGATGGTGCACTGCACTGTCGGTGGGGCAGTACTGAGGGAGCGCCGCACTGTTGGAGGAGCAGTACTGAGGGAGCGCCGCACTGTCGGAGGGGCAGTACTGAGGGACCGCCGCACTGTCGGAGGGGCAGTACTGAGGGAGCGCCGCACTGTCGGAGGGGCAGTACTGAGGGAGCGCCGCACTTTCAGAGGGGCAGTACTGAGGGAGCGCCGCAATATCGGAGGGGCGTTACTGAGGGAGCGCCGCACTGTCGGAGTGGTAGTACTGAGGGAGCGCCGCACGGTCGGAGGGGCAGTGCTGAGGGAGCGCCGCACTGTCGGAGGGGCGTTACTGAGGGAGCGCCGCACTGTCGGAGGGGCAGTACTGAGGGAACGCCGCACTGTCGGAGGGGCAGTGCTGAGGGAGCGCCGCACTGTCGGAGGGGCGTTAATGAGGGAGCGCCGCACTGTCGGTGGGGTGGTACTGAGGGAGCGCCGCACTGTCGGAGGGGTGGTACTGAGGGAGCGCCGCACTGTCGGAGGGGCGGTACTGAGGGAGCGCCGCACTGTCGGAGGGTTGGTACTGAGGGAGCGCCGCACCGTCGGCGGGACAGTACTGCGGGAGCGCCGCACTGTCGGAGGGGCAGTACTGAGGGTGCGCTGCACTGTCGGAGTGGCAGTACTGAGGGAGGGCCGCACTGTCAGAGGGGCAGTACTGAGGGAGCGCCGCACTGTCGGAGGGGCAGTACTGAGGCAGTGCCGCACTGTCAGAGGGGCAGTACTGAGGGAGCGCCGCACTGTCGGAGGGGCAGTACTGAGGGAGCGCCGCACTGTCGGAGGGGCAGTACTGAGGGAGCGCCGCACTGTCGGAGGGGCAGTACTGAGGGGGCGGCGCACTGTCGGAGGGGCAGTACTGAGGGAGCGGCGCACTTTCGGAGGGGCAGTACTGAGGGAGTGCCGCACTGTCGGAGGGGCAGTACTGAGGGGGCGCCGCACTGTCGGAGGGGCAGTACTGAGGGAGCGCCGCACTTTCAGAGGGGCAGTACTGAGGGAGTGCCGCACTGTCGGAGGGGCGTTACTGAGGGAGCGCCGCACTGTCGGAGTGGTAGTACTGAGGGAGCGCCGCACGGTCGGAGGGGCAGTGCTGAGGGGGCGCCGCACTGTCGGAGGGGCGTTACTGAGGGAGCGCCGCACTGTCGGAGGGGCAGTACTGAGGGAACGCCGCACTGTCGGAGGGGCAGTGCTGAGGGAGCGCCGCACTGTCGGAGGGGCGTTACTGAGGGAGCGCCGCACTGTCGGTGGGGCGGTACTGAGGGAGCGCCGCACTGACGGAGGGGCAGTACTGATGGACCGCCGCACTGTCGGAGGGTCGGTACTGAGGGAGCGCCGCACAGACGGAGTGGCAGTACTGAGGGAGCGCCGCACTGTCGGAGGGGCGGTAATGAGGGAGGGCCGCACTGTCGGAGGGGCGTTACTGAGGGAGCGCCGCACTGTCGGAGGGGCGGTACTGAGGGAGCGCCGCACTGTCGGAGGGTCGGTACTGAGGGAGCGCCGCACTGTCGGAGGGGCGGTACTGAGGGAGCACCGCACTGTCGGAGGGGCAGTACTGAGGGAGCGCCGCACTGTCGGAGGGGCAGTACTGAGGGAGCGCCGCACCATCGGAGGGACACTGCAGCGGGAGCGCCGCACTGTCGGAGGAATAGTACTGAGGGAGCGCCGCACTGTCGGAGGGGCAGTACTGAGGGAGCGCCGCACTGTCGGAGGGTCAGTGCTGAGGGAGCGCCGCACTGTCGGAGGGGCAGTACTGATGGGGCACTGCACTGTCAGTGGGGCAGTACTGAGGGAGCGCCGCACTGTCGGAGGGGCAGTACTGAGGGAGCTCCGCACTGTCGGAGGGGCAGTACTGAGGGAGCGCAGCACTTTCAGAGGGGCAGTACTGAGGGAGCGCCGCACTGTCGGAGGGGCGTTACTGAGGGAGCGCCGCACTATCGGAGTGGTAGTACTGAGGGAGCGCCGCACTGTCGGAGGGGCGTTACTGAGGGAGCGCCGCATTGTCGGAGTGGTAGTACTGAGGGAGCGCCGCACTGTCGGAGGGGCAGTACTGAGGGAGCGCCGCACTGTTGGAGGGGCGTTACTGAGGGAGCGCCGCACTGTCGGAGGGGCAGTACTGAGGGAGCGCCGCACTGTCGGAGGGGCAGTGCTGAGGGAGCGCCGCACTGTCGGAGGGGCGTTACTGAGGGAGCGCCGCACTGTCGGAGGGTTGGGAATGAGGGAGCGCCGCACTGTCGGAGGGGCAGCACTGAGGGAGCACCGCACTGTCGGAGGGGCAGTACTGAGGGAGCGCTGCACTGTCGGCGGGACAGTACTGCGGGAGCGCCGCACTGTCGGAGGGGAAGTACTGAGGGAGCGCCGCACTGTCGGAGGGGCAGTACTGAGGGAGCACCGCACTGTCGGAGGGGCAGTACTGTGGGAGCGCCGCAATGTCGGACGGGCAGTACTGATGGAGCGGCGCACTTTCGGAGGGGCAGTACTGAGGGAGTGCCGCACAGACGGAGGGTCGGTACTGAGGGAGCGCCGCACTGTCAGAGGGGCGGTACTGAGGGAGCAGCGCACTGTCGGAGGGGCAGTACTGAGGGAGCGCCGCACTGTCGGAGGGTCGGTACTGAGGGAGCGCCGCACTGTCGGAGGGTCGGTACTGAGGGAGCGCCGCACTGTCGGAGGGTCGGTACTGAGGGAGCGCCGCACTGTCGGAGGGGCGGTACTGAGGGAGCAGCGCACTGTCGGAGGGGCGGTACTGAGGGAGCGCCGCACTGTCGGAGGGGCAGTACTGAGGGAGCGCCGCACTGTCGGAGGGTCGGTGCTGAGGGAGCGCCGCACTGTCGGAGGGGCATTACTGAGGGAGCGCCGCACTGTCGGAGGGGCAGTACTGAGGGAGCGCCGCACTGTCGGAGGGGCAGTACTGAGGGAGTGCCGCACTGTCGGAGGGGCAGTACTGAGGGAGCGCCGCACTGTCGGAGGGGCAGTACTGAGGGAGCGCCGCACTGTCGGAGGGGCAGTACTGAGGGAGCGCCGCACTGTCGGAGAGGCGGTACTGAGGGAGCGCTGCACTGTCGGAGGGGTGGTACTGAGGGATCGGCGCACTGTCGGAGGGGCGGTACTGAGGGAGCGCCGCACTGTCGGAGGGGCTGTACTGAGGGAGCGCCGCATCGTCGGAGGGACAGTACAGCGGGAGCGCCGCACTGTCGGAGGAGCAGTACTGAGGGAGCGCCGCACTGTCGGAGTGGCAGTACTGAGGGAGGGCCTCGGGGCAGTACTGAGGGAGCGCCGCACTGTCGGAGGGGCAGTCCTGAGGCAGTGCCGCACTGTCAGAAGAGCAGTACTGAGGGAGAGCCGCTCTGTCGGAGGGGCGGTACTGAGGGAGCGCCGCACTGACGGAGGGGTAGTACTGAGGGAGCGCCGCACTGTCGGAGGGGCAGTACTGAGGGAGCGCCGCACTTTCGGAGGGGCGTTACTGAGGGAGCGCCGCACTGTCGGAGGGGCAGTAATGAGGGAGCGCCGCACTGTCGGAGGGGCAGTACTGAGGGAGCGCCACAATGTCGGAGGGGCAGTACTGAAGGAGCGGCGCACTATCGGAGGGGCAGTACTGAGGGAGTGCCGCACTGTCGGAGGGGTAGCACTGAGGGAGCGCCGCACTGTCGGAGAGGCAGCACTGAGGGAGCACCGCACTGTCGGAGGGGCAGTACTGAGGGAGCGCCACAATGTCGGAGGGGCAGTACTGAGGGAGGGCCGCACTGTCAGAGGGGCAGTACTGAGGGAGCGCCGCACTGTCGGAGGGGCAGTACTGAGGCAGTGCCGCACTGTCAGAGGGGCAGTACTGAGGGAGCGCCGCACTGTCGGAGGGGCAGTACTGAGGGAGCGCCGCACTGTCGGAGGGGCAGTACTGAGGGAGCGCCGCACTGTCGGAGGGGCAGTACTGAGGGGGCGGCGCACTGTCGGAGGGGCAGTACTGAGGGAGCGGCGCACTTTCGGAGGGGCAGTACTGAGGGAGTGCCGCACTGTCGGAGGGGCAGTACTGAGGGAGCGCCGCACTGTCGGAGGGGCAGTACTGAGGGAGCGCCGCACTGTCGGAGGGGCAGTACTGAGGGAGCGCCGCACTGTCGGAGGGGCAGTACTGAGGGGGCGGCGCACTGTCGGAGGGGCAGTACTGAGGGAGCGGCGCACTTTCGGAGGGGCAGTACTGAGGGAGTGCCACACTGTCGGAGGGGCAGTACTGAGGGGGCGCCGCACTGTCCGAGGGGCGGTACTGAGGGAGCGCCGCACTGTCGGAGGGTCGGTACTGAGGGAGTGCCGCACAGACGGAGGGGCATTACTGAGGGAGCGCCGCACTGTCGGAGGGGCGGTAATGAGGGAGGGCCGCACTGTCGGAGGGGCGTTACTGAGGGAGCGCCGCACTGTCGGAGTGGCGGTACTGAGGGAGCGCCGCACTGTCGGAGGGTCGGTACTGAGGGAGCTCCGCACTGTCGGAGGGGCGGTACTGAGGGAGCACCGCACTGTCGGAGGGGCAGTTGTGAGGGAGCGCCGCACTGTCGGAGGGTCAGTGCTGAGGGAGCGCCGCACTGTCGGAGGGGCAGTACTGATGGTGCACTGCACTGTCGGTGGGGCAGTACTGAGGGAGCGCCGCACTGTTGGAGGAGCAGTACTGAGGGAGCGCCGCACTGTCGGAGGGGCAGTACTGAGGGAGCGCCGCACTGTCGGAGGGACAGTACTGAGGGAGCGCCGCACTGTCGGAGGGGCAGTACTGAGGGACCGCCGCACTGTCGGAGGGGCAGTACTGAGGGAGCGCCGCACTGTCGGAGGGGCAGTACTGAGGGAGCGCCGCACTTTCAGAGGGGCAGTACTGAGGGAGCGCCGCAATATCGGAGGGGCGTTACTGAGAGAGCGCCGCACTGTCGGAGTGGTAGTACTGAGGGAGCGCCGCACGGTCGGAGGGGCAGTGCTGAGGGAGCGCCGCACTGTCGGAGGGGCGTTACTGAGGGAGCGCCGCACTGTCGGAGGGGCAGTACTGAGGGAACGCCGCACTGTCGGAGGGGCAGTGCTGAGGGAGCGCCGCACTGTCGGAGGGGCGTTAATGAGGGAGCGCCGCACTGTCGGTGGGGTGGTACTGAGGGAGCGCCGCACTGTCGGAGGGGTGGTACTGAGGGAGCGCCGCACTGTCGGAGGGGCGGTACTGAGGGAGCGCCGCACTGTCGGAGGGTTGGTACTGAGGGAGCGCCGCACTGTCGGAGGGGCGGCACTGAGGGAGCGCCGCACCGTCGGCGGGACAGTACTGCGGGAGCGCCGCACTGTCGGAGGGGCAGTACTGAGGGTGCGCTGCACTGTCGGAGTGGCAGTACTGAGGGAGGGCCGCACTGTCAGAGGGGCAGTACTGAGGGAGCGCCGCACTGTCGGAGGGGCAGTACTGAGGCAGTGCCGCACTGTCAGAGGGGCAGTACTGAGGGAGCGCCGCACTGTCGGAGGGGCAGTACTGAGGGAGCGCCGCACTGTCGGAGGGGCAGTACTGAGGGAGCGCCGCACTGTCGGAGGGGCAGTACTGAGGGGGCGGCGCACTGTCGGAGGGGCAGTACTGAGGGAGCGGCGCACTTTCGGAGGGGCAGTACTGAGGGAGTGCCGCACTGTCGGAGGGGCAGTACTGAGGGGGCGCCGCACTGTCGGAGGGGCAGTACTGAGGGAGCGCCGCACTTTCAGAGGGGCAGTACTGAGGGAGTGCCGCACTGTCGGAGGGGCGTTACTGAGGGAGCGCCGCACTGTCGGAGTGGTAGTGCTGAGGGAGCGCCGCACGGTCGGAGGGGCAGTGCTGAGGGGGCGCCGCACTGTCGGAGGGGCGTTACTGAGGGAGCGCCGCACTGTCGGAGGGGCAGTACTGAGGGAACGCCGCACTGTCGGAGGGGCAGTGCTGAGGGAGCGCCGCACTGTCGGAGGGGCGTTACTGAGGGAGCGCCGCACTGTCGGTGGGGCGGTACTGAGGGAGCGCCGCACTGACGGAGGGGCAGTACTGATGGACCGCCGCACTGTCGGAGGGTCGGTACTGAGGGAGCGCCGCACAGACGGAGTGGCAGTACTGAGGGAGCGCCGCACTGTCGGAGGGGCGGTAATGAGGGAGGGCCGCACTGTCGGAGGGGCGTTACTGAGGGAGCGCCGCACTGTCGGAGGGGCGGTACTGAGGGAGCGCCGCACTGTCGGAGGGTCGGTACTGAGGGAGCGCCGCACTGTCGGAGGGGCGGTACTGAGGGAGCACCGCACTGTCGGAGGGGCAGTACTGAGGGAGCGCCGCACTGTCGGAGGGGCAGTACTGAGGGAGCGCCGCACCATCGGAGGGACACTGCAGCGGGAGCGCCGCACTGTCGGAGGAATAGTACTGAGGGAGCGCCGCACTGTCGGAGGGGCAGTACTGAGGGAGCGCCGCACTGTCGGAGGGTCAGTGCTGAGGGAGCGCCGCACTGTCGGAGGGGCAGTACTGATGGGGCACTGCACTGTCAGTGGGGCAGTACTGAGGGAGCGCCGCACTGTCGGAGGGGCAGTACTGAGGGAGCTCCGCACTGTCGGAGGGGCAGTACTGAGGGAGCGCAGCACTTTCAGAGGGGCAGTACTGAGGGAGCGCCGCACTGTCGGAGGGGCGTTACTGAGGGAGCGCCGCACTATCGGAGTGGTAGTACTGAGGGAGCGCCGCACTGTCGGAGGGGCGTTACTGAGGGAGCGCCGCATTGTCGGAGTGGTAGTACTGAGGGAGCGCCGCACTGTCGGAGGGGCAGTACTGAGGGAGCGCCGCACTGTTGGAGGGGCGTTACTGAGGGAGCGCCGCACTGTCGGAGGGGCAGTACTGAGGGAGCGCCGCACTGTCGGAGGGGCAGTGCTGAGGGAGCGCCGCACTGTCGGAGGGGCGTTACTGAGGGAGCGCCGCACTGTCGGAGGGTTGGGACTGAGGGAGCGCCGCACTGTCGGAGGGGCAGCACTGAGGGAGCACCGCACTGTCGGAGGGGCAGTACTGAGGGAGCGCTGCACTGTCGGCGGGACAGTACTGCGGGAGCGCCGCACTGTCGGAGGGGAAGTACTGAGGGAGCGCCGCACTGTCGGAGGGGCAGTACTGAGGGAGCACCGCACTGTCGGAGGGGCAGTACTGTGGGAGCGCCGCAATGTCGGACGGGCAGTACTGATGGAGCGGCGCACTTTCGGAGGGGCAGTACTGAGGGAGTGCCGCACAGACGGAGGGTCGGTACTGAGGGAGCGCCGCACTGTCAGAGGGGCGGTACTGAGGGAGCAGCGCACTGTCGGAGGGGCAGTACTGAGGGAGCGCCGCACTGTCGGAGGGTCGGTACTGAGGGAGCGCCGCACTGTCGGAGGGTCGGTACTGAGGGAGCGCCGCACTGTCGGAGGGTCGGTACTGAGGGAGCGCCGCACTGTCGGAGAGGCGGTACTGAGGGAGCAGCGCACTGTCGGAGGGGCGGTACTGAGGGAGCGCCGCACTGTCGGAGGGGCAGTACTGAGGGAGCGCCGCACTGTCGGAGGGTCGGTGCTGAGGGAGCGCCGCACTGTCGGAGGGGCATTACTGAGGGAGCGCCGCACTGTCGGAGGGGCAGTACTGAGGGAGCGCCGCACTGTCGGAGGGGCAGTACTGAGGGAGCGCCGCACTGTCGGAGGGGCAGTACTGAGGGAGCGCCGCACTGTCGGAGGGGCAGTGCTGAGTGAGCGCCGCACTGTCGGAGGGGCAGTACTGAGGGAGCGCCGCACTGTCGGAGAGGCGGTACTGAGGGAGCGCTGCACTGTCGGAGGGGCGGTACTGAGGGATCGGCGCACTGTCGGAGGGGCGGTACTGAGGGAGCGCCGCACTGTCGGAGGGGCTGTACTGAGGGAGCGCCGCATCGTCGGAGGGACAGTACAGCGGGAGCGCCGCACTGTCGGAGGAGCAGTACTGAGGGAGCGCCGCACTGTCGGAGTGGCAGTACTGAGGGAGGGCCTCGGGGCAGTACTGAGGGAGCGCCGCACTGTCGGAGGGGCAGTCCTGAGGCAGTGCCGCACTGTCAGAGGGGCAGTACTGAGGGAGCGCCGCTCTGTCGGAGGGGCGGTACTGAGGGAGCGCCGCACTGACGGAGGGGTAGTACTGAGGGAGCGCCGCACTGTCGGAGGGGCAGTACTGAGGGAGCGCCGCACTTTCGGAGGGGCGTTACTGAGGGAGCGCCGCACTGTCGGAGGGGCAGTAATGAGGGAGCGCCGCAGTGTCGGAGGGGCAGTACTGAGGGAGCGCCACAATGTCGGAGGGGCAGTACTGAAGGAGCGGCGCACTGTCGGAGGGGCAGTACTGAGGGAGTGCCGCACTGTCGGAGGGGTAGCACTGAGGGAGCGCCGCACTGTCGGAGAGGCAGCACTGAGGGAGCACCGCACTTTCAGAGGGGCAGTACTGAGGGAGTGCCGCACTGTCGGAGGGGCGTTACTGAGGGAGCGCCGCACTGTCGGAGTGGTAGTGCTGAGGGAGCGCCGCACGGTCGGAGGGGCAGTGCTGAGGGGGCGCCGCACTGTCGGAGGGGCGTTACTGAGGGAGCGCCGCACTGTCGGAGGGGCAGTACTGAGGGAACGCCGCACTGTCGGAGGGGCAGTGCTGAGGGAGCGCCGCACTGTCGGAGGGGCGTTACTGAGGGAGCGCCGCACTGTCGGTGGGGCGGTACTGAGGGAGCGCCGCACTGACGGAGGGGCAGTACTGATGGACCGCCGCACTGTCGGAGGGTCGGTACTGAGGGAGCGCCGCACAGACGGAGTGGCAGTACTGAGGGAGCGCCGCACTGTCGGAGGGGCGGTAATGAGGGAGGGCCGCACTGTCGGAGGGGCGTTACTGAGGGAGCGCCGCACTGTCGGAGGGGCGGTACTGAGGGAGCGCCGCACTGTCGGAGGGTCGGTACTGAGGGAGCGCCGCACTGTCGGAGGGGCGGTACTGAGGGAGCACCGCACTGTCGGAGGGGCAGTACTGAGGGAGCGCCGCACTGTCGGAGGGGCAGTACTGAGGGAGCGCCGCACCATCGGAGGGACACTGCAGCGGGAGCGCCGCACTGTCGGAGGAATAGTACTGAGGGAGCGCCGCACTGTCGGAGGGGCAGTACTGAGGGAGCGCCGCACTGTCGGAGGGTCAGTGCTGAGGGAGCGCCGCACTGTCGGAGGGGCAGTACTGATGGGGCACTGCACTGTCAGTGGGGCAGTACTGAGGGAGCGCCGCACTGTCGGAGGGGCAGTACTGAGGGAGCTCCGCACTGTCGGAGGGGCAGTACTGAGGGAGCGCAGCACTTTCAGAGGGGCAGTACTGAGGGAGCGCCGCACTGTCGGAGGGGCGTTACTGAGGGAGCGCCGCACTATCGGAGTGGTAGTACTGAGGGAGCGCCGCACTGTCGGAGGGGCGTTACTGAGGGAGCGCCGCATTGTCGGAGTGGTAGTACTGAGGGAGCGCCGCACTGTCGGAGGGGCAGTACTGAGGGAGCGCCGCACTGTTGGAGGGGCGTTACTGAGGGAGCGCCGCACTGTCGGAGGGGCAGTACTGAGGGAGCGCCGCACTGTCGGAGGGGCAGTGCTGAGGGAGCGCCGCACTGTCGGAGGGGCGTTACTGAGGGAGCGCCGCACTGTCGGAGGGTTGGGACTGAGGGAGCGCCGCACTGTCGGAGGGGCAGCACTGAGGGAGCACCGCACTGTCGGAGGGGCAGTACTGAGGGAGCGCTGCACTGTCGGCGGGACAGTACTGCGGGAGCGCCGCACTGTCGGAGGGGAAGTACTGAGGGAGCGCCGCACTGTCGGAGGGGCAGTACTGAGGGAGCACCGCACTGTCGGAGGGGCAGTACTGATGGAGCGGCGCACTTTCGGAGGGGCAGTACTGAGGGAGTGCCGCACAGACGGAGGGTCGGTACTGAGGGAGCGCCGCACTGTCAGAGGGGCGGTACTGAGGGAGCAGCGCACTGTCGGAGGGGCAGTACTGAGGGAGCGCCGCACTGTCGGAGGGTCGGTACTGAGGGAGCGCCGCACTGTCGGAGGGTCGGTACTGAGGGAGCGCCGCACTGTCGGAGGGTCGGTACTGAGGGAGCGCCGCACTGTCGGAGGGGCGGTACTGAGGGAGCAGCGCACTGTCGGAGGGGCGGTACTGAGGGAGCGCCGCACTGTCGGAGGGGCAGTACTGAGGGAGCGCCGCACTGTCGGAGGGTCGGTGCTGAGGGAGCGCCGCACTGTCGGAGGGGCATTACTGAGGGAGCGCCGCACTGTCGGAGGGGCAGTACTGAGGGAGCGCCGCACTGTCGGAGGGGCAGTACTGAGGGAGCGCCGCACTGTCGGAGGGGCAGTACTGAGGGAGCGCCGCACTGTCGGAGGGGCAGTACTGAGGGAGCGCCGCACTGTCGGAGGGGCAGTACTGAGGGAGCGCCGCACTGTCGGAGAGGCGGTACTGAGGGAGCGCTGCACTGTCGGAGGGGCGGTACTGAGGGATCGGCGCACTGTCGGAGGGGCGGTACTGAGGGAGCGCCGCACTGTCGGAGGGGCTGTACTGAGGGAGCGCCGCATCGTCGGAGGGACAGTACAGCGGGAGCGCCGCACTGTCGGAGGAGCAGTACTGAGGGAGCGCCGCACTGTCGGAGTGGCAGTACTGAGGGAGGGCCTCGGGGCAGTACTGAGGGAGCGCCGCACTGTCGGAGGGGCAGTCCTGAGGCAGTGCCGCACTGTCAGAGGGGCAGTACTGAGGGAGCGCCGCTCTGTCGGAGGGGCGGTACTGAGGGAGCGCCGCACTGACGGAGGGGTAGTACTGAGGGAGCGCCGCACTGTCGGAGGGGCAGTACTGAGGGAGCGCCGCACTTTCGGAGGGGCGTTACTGAGGGAGCGCCGCACTGTCGGAGGGGCAGTAATGAGGGAGCGCCGCAGTGTCGGAGGGGCAGTACTGAGGGAGCGCCACAATGTCGGAGGGGCAGTACTGAAGGAGCGGCGCACTGTCGGAGGGGCAGTACTGAGGGAGTGCCGCACTGTCGGAGGGGTAGCACTGAGGGAGCGCCGCACTGTCGGAGAGGCAGCACTGAGGGAGCACCGCACTGTCGGAGGGGCAGTACTGAGGGAGCGCCACAATGTCGGAGGGGCAGTACTGAAGGAGCGCTGCACTGTCGGAGTGGCAGTACTGAGGGTGCGCTGCACTGTCGGAATGGCAGTACTGACTGTCAGAGGGGCAGTGCTGAGGGAGCGCCGCACTGTCGGAGGGGCAGTACTGAGGCAGTGCCGCACTGTCAGAGGGGCAGTACTGAGGGAGCGCCGCACTGTCGGAGGGGCATTACTGAGGGAGCGCCGCACTGTCGGAGGGGCAGTACTGAGGGAGCGCCGCACTGTCGGAGGGGCAGTACTGAGGGAGCGCTGCACTGTCGGAGGGGCAGTACTGAGGGAGCGCCGCACTGTCAGAGGGGCAGTACAGAGGGATCGCCGCACTGTCGGAGGGGCAGCACTGAGGGGGCGCCGCACTGTCCGAGGGGCGGTACTGAGGGAGCGCCGCACTGACGGAGGAGCAGTACTGAGGGAGCGCCGCACTGTCGGAGGGTCGGTACTGAGGGAGCGCCGCACTGACGGAGGGGCAGTACTGAGGGAGCGCCGCACTTTCTGAGGGGCAGTAATGAGGGAGCGCCGCACTGTCGGAGGGGCGTTACTGAGGGAGCGCCACACTGTCGGAGGGGCGGTACTGAGGGAGCGCCGCACTGTCGGAGGGTCGGTACTGAGGGAGCGCCGCACTGTCGGAGGGGCGGTACTGAGGGAGCACCGCACTGTCGGAGGGGCAGTACTGAGGGAGCGCCGCACCGTCGGAGGGACAGTACAGCGGGAGCGCCGCACTGTCGGAGGAACAGTACTGAGGGAGCGCCGCACTGTCGGAGGGGCAGTACTGAGGGAGCGCCGCACTGTCGGACGGTCAGTATTGAGGGAGCGCCGCACTGTCGGAGGGGCAGTACTGATGGAGCACTGCACTGACGGAGGGGCAGTACTGAGGGAGCGCCGCACTGTCGGAGGGGCAGTGCTGAGGGAGCGCCGCACTGTCGGAGGGGCAGTACTGAGGGAGGGCCGCACTTTCAGAGGGGCAGTACTGAGGGAGCGCCGCACTGTCGGAGGGGAGTTACTGAAGGAGCGCCGCACTGTCGGAGTGGTAGTACTGAGGGAGCGCCGCACTGTCGGAGGGGCAGTACAGAGGGAGCGCCGCACTGTCGGAGGGGCGTTACTGAGGGAGCGCCGCACTGTCGGAGGGGCAGTACCGAGGGAGCGCCGCACTGTCGGAGGGGCAGTACTGAGGGAGCGCCGCACTGTCGGAGGGGCGTTACTGAGGGAGCGCCGCACTGTCGGAGGGGCAGTACTGAGGGAGCGCCGCACTGTCGGAGAGGCGGTACTGAGGGAGCGCCACACTGTCGGAGGGGCGGTACTGAGGGAGCGCCGCACTGTCGGAGGGGTGGTACTGAGGGAGCGCCGCACTGTCGGAGGTGCAGTACTGAGGGAGCGCCACAATGTCGGAGGGGCAGTACTGAAGGAGCGCTGCACTGTCGGAGTGGCAGTACTGAGGGTGCGCTGCACTGTCGGAGTGGCAGTACTGAGGGAGGGCCGCACTGTCAGAGGGGCAGTACTGAGGGAGCGCCGCACTGTCGGAGGGGCAGTACTGAGGCAGTGCCGCACTGTCAGAGGGGCAGTACTGAGGGAGCGCCGCACTGTCGGAGGGGCAGTACTGAGGGAGCGCCGCACTGTCGGAGGGGCAGTAATGAGGGAGCGCCGCACTGTCGGAGGGGCAGTACTGAGGGAGCGCCGCACTGTCGGACGTTCAGTATTGAGGGAGCGCCGCACTGTCGGAGGGGCAGTACTGATGGAGCACTGCACTGACGGAGGGGCAGTACTGAGGGAGCGCCGCACTGTCGGAGGGGCAGTACTGAGGGAGCGCCGCACTGTCAGAGAGGCAGTACTGAGGGAGGGCCGCACTTTCAGAGGGGCAGTACTGAGGGAGCGCCGCACTGTCGGAGGGGCGTTACTGAGGGAGCGCCGCACTGTCGGAGTGGTAGTACTGAGGGAGTGCCGCACTGTCGGAGGGGCAGTACAGAGGGAGCGCCGCACTGTCGGAGGGGCGTTACTGAGGGAGCGCCGCACTGTCAGAGGGGCAGTACCGAGGGAGCGCCGCACTGTCGGAGGGGCAGTACTGAGGGAGCGCCGCACTGTCGGAGGGGCGTTACTGAGGGAGCGCCGCACTGTCGGAGGGGCAGTACTGAGGGAGCGCCGCACTGTCGGAGAGGCGGTACTGAGGGAGCGCCACACTGTCGGAGGGGCGGTACTGAGGGAGCGCCGCACTGTCGGAGGGGTGGTACTGAGGGAGCGCCGCACTGTCGGAGGTGCAGTACTGAGGGAGCGCCACAATGTCGGAGAGGCAGTACTGAAGGAGCGCTGCATTGTCGGAGTGGCAGTACTGAGGGTGCGCTGCACTGTCGGAGTGGCAGTACTGAGGGAGGGCCGCACTGTCAGAGGGGCAGTACTGAGGGAGCGCCGCACTGTCGGAGGGGCAGTACTGAGGCAGTGCCGCACTGTCAGAGGGGCAGTACTGAGGGAGCGCCGCACTGTCGGAGGGGCAGTACTGAGGGAGCGCCGCACTGTCGGAGGGGCAGTACTGAGGGAGCGCCGCACTGTCGGAGGGGCAGTACTGAGGGGGCGGCGCACTGTCGGAGGGGCAGAACTGAGGGAGCGGCGCACTTTCGGAGGGGCAGTACTGAGGGAGTGCCACACTGTCGGAGGGGCAGTACTGAGGGGGCGCCGCACTGTCCGAGGGGCGGTACTGAGGGAGCGCCGCACTGACGGAGGGGCAGTACTGAGGGAGCGCCGCACTGTCGGAGGGTCGGTACTGAGGGAGCGCCGCACAGACGGAGGGGCATTACTGAGGGAGCGCCGCACTGTCGGAGGGGCGGTAATGAGGGAGGGCCGCACTGTCGGAGGGGCGTTACAGAGGGAGCGCCGCACTGTCGGAGTGGCGGTACTGAGGGAGCGCCGCACTGTCGGAGGGTCGGTACTGAGGGAGCGCCGCACTGTCGGAGGGGCGGTACTGAGGGAGCACCGCACTGTCGGAGGGGCAGTACTGAGGGAGCGCCGCACTGTCGGAGGGGCAGTACTGAGGGAGCGCCGCACCGTCGGAGGGACACTACAGCGGGAGCGCCGCACATTCGGAGGAATAGTACTGAGGGAGCGCCGCACTGTCGGTGGGGCAGTACTGAGGGAGCGCCGCACTGTCGGAGGGTCAGTGCTGAGGGAGCGCCGCACTGTCGGAGGGGCAGTACTGATGGTGCACTGCACTGTCGGTGGGGCAGTACTGAGGGAGCGCCGCACTGTTGGAGGAGCAGTACTGAGGGAGCGCCGCACTGTCGGAGGGGCAGTACTGAGGGACCGCCGCACTGTCGGAGGGGCAGTACTGAGGGAGCGCCGCACTTTCAGAGGGGCAGTACTGAGGGAGCGCCGCACTGTCGGAGGGGCGTTACTGAGGGAGCGCCGCACTGTCGGAGTGGTAGTACTGAGGGAGCGCCGCACGGTCGGAGGGGCAGTGCTGAGGGAGCGCCGCACTGTTGGAGGGGCGTTACTGAGGGAGCGCCGCACTGTCGGAGGGGCAGTACTGAGGGAACGCCGCACTGTCGGAGGGGCAGTGCTGAGGGAGCGCCGCACTGTCGGAGGGGCGTTACTGAGGGAGCGCCGCACTGTCGGTGGGGTGGTACTGAGGGAGCGCCGCACTGTCGGAGGGGTGGTACTGAGGGAGCGCCGCACTGTCGGAGGGGCGGAACTGAGGGAGCGCCGCACTGTCGGAGGGTTGGTACTGAGGGAGCGCCGCACTGTCGGAGGGGCAGTACTGAGGGAGCGCCGCACCGTCGGCGGGACAGTACTGCGGGAGCGCCGCACTGTCGGAGGGGCAGTACTGAGGGAGCGCCGCACTGTCGGAGGGGCAGTACTGAGGGAGCACTGCACTGTCGGAGGGGCAGTACTGTGGGAGCGCCGCAATGTCGGAGGGGCAGTACTGAGGGAGCGGCGCACTTTCGGAGGTGTAGTACTGAGGGAGTGCCGCACTGTCGGAGGGGCAGTACTGAGGGGGCGCCGCACTGTCCGAGGGGCGGTACTGAGGGAGCGCCGCACTGGCGGAGGGGCAGTACTGAGGGAGCGCCGCACTGTCGGAGGGTCGGCACTGAGGGAGCACCGCACTGACGGAGGGGCAGTACTGAGGGAGCGCCGCACTGTCGGAGGGGCAGTAATGACGGAGGGCCGCACTGTCGGAGGGGCGTTACTGAGGGAGCGCCGCACTGTCGGAGGGGCGGTACTGAGGGAGCGCCGCACTGTCGGAGGGGCACTACTGAGGGAGCGTCGCACTGTCGGAGGGGCAGTACTGAGGGAGCGCCGCACTGTCGGAGGGTCAGTGCTGATGGAGCACCGCACTGTCGGAGGGGCAGTACTGATGGGGCACTGCACTGTCGGTGGGGCAGTACTGAGGGAGCGCCGCACTGTTGGAGGAGCAGTACTGAGGGAGCGCCGCACTGTCGGAGGGGCAGTACTGAGGGAGCGCCGCACTGTCGGAGGGGCAGTACTGAGGGAGCGCCGCACTGTCGGAGGGGCAGTACTGAGGGAGCGCCAGACTTTCAGAGGGGCAGTACTGAGGGAGCGCCGCACTGTCGGAGGGGCAGTACTGAGGGAGCGCCGCACTGTCGGAGGGGCAGTACTGAGGGAGCGCCGCACCGTCGGAGGGACAGTACAGCGGGAGCGCCGCACTGTCGGAGGAACAGTACTGAGGGAGCGCCGCACTGTCGGAGGGGCAGTACTGGGGGAGCGCCGCACTGTCGGAGGGTCAGTACTGAGGGAGCGCCACACTGTCGGAGGGGCAGTACTCAGGGAGCGCCGCACTGTCGGAGGGGCAGTACTGAGGGAGCGCCGCACTGTCGGAGAGGCAGTACTGAGGGAGCGCCGCACTGTCGGAGGGGCAGTATTGAGGGAGCGCCGCACTGTCGGAGGGGCAGTACTGAGGGCGCGGCGCACTGTCGGAGGGGCAGTACTGAGGGAGCGGCGCACTTTCGGAGGGGCAGTACTGAGGGAGTGCCGCACTGTCGGAGGGGCAGCACTGAGGGGGCGCCGCACTGTCCGAGGGGCGGTACTGAGGGAGCGCCGCACTGACGGAGGGGCAGTACTGAGGGAGCGCCGCACTGTCGGAGAGTCGGTACCGAGGGAGCGCCGCACTGTCGGAGGGGCAGTACTGAGGGAGCGCCGCACTGTCGGAGGGGCGTTACTGAGGGAGCGCCGCACCATCGGCGGGACAGCACAGCGGGAGCGCCGCACTGTTGGAGGGGCAGTACTGAGGGAGCGCCGCACTGTCGGAGGGGCAGTACTGACGGAGCACTGCACTGTCGGAGGGGCAGTACTGTGGGAGTGCCGCAATGTCGGAGGGGCAGTACTGGTGGAGCGGCGCACTTTCGGAGGGGCAGTACTGAGGGAGTGCCGCACTGTCGGAGGGGCAGTACTGAGGGGGCGCCGCACTGTCCGAGGGGCGGTACTGAGGGAGCGCCGCACTGACGGAGGGGCAGTACTGAGGGAGCGCCGCACTGTCGGAGGGACGGCACTGAGGGAGCGCCGCACTGACGGAGGGGCAGTACTGAGGGAGCGCCGCACTGTCGGAGGGGCAGTAATGAGGGAGGGCCGCACTGTCGGAGGGGCGTTACTGAGGGAGCGCCGCACTGTCGGAGGGGCGGTACTGAGGGAGCGCCGCACTGTCGAAGGGGCAGTACTGAGGGAGCGCCGCACTGTCGGAGGGTCAGTGCTGATGGAGCGCCGCACTGTCGGAGGGGCAGTACTGATGGGGCACTGCACTGTCGGTGGGGCAGTACTGAGGGAGCGCCGCACTGTTGGAGAAGCAGTACTGAGGGAGCGCCGCACTGTCGGAGGGGCAGTACTGAGGGAGCGCCGCACTGTCGGAGGGGCAGTACTGAGGGAGCGCCGCACTGTCGGAGGGGCAGTACTGAGGGGGCGGCGCACTGTCGGAGGGGCAATACTGAGGGAGCGGCGCACTTTCAGAGGGGCAGTACTGAGGGAGCGCCGCACTGTCGGAGGGGCGTTACTGAGGGAGCGCCGCACTGTCGGATTGGTAGTACTGAGGGAGCGCCGCACTGTCGGAGGGGCAGTACTGAGGGAGCGCCGCACTGTCGGAGGGGCAGTACTGAAGGAGTGCCGCACTGTCGGAGGGGCAGTACTGAGGGGGCGGCGCACTGTCGGAGGGGCAGTACTGAGGGAGAGGCGCACTTTCGGAGGGGCAGTACTGAGGGAGTGCCGCACTGTCGGAGGGGCAGTACTGAGGGGGCGCCGCACTGTCCGAGGTGCGGTACTGAGGGAGCGCCGCACTGACGGAGGGGCAGTACTGATGGAGCGCCGCACTGTCGGAGGGTCGGTACAGAGGGAGTGCCGCACAGACGGAGGGGCAGTACTGAGGGAGCGCCGCACTGTCGGAGGGGCGGTAATGGGGGAGGGCCGCACTGTCGGAGGGGCGTAACTGAGGGAGCGCCGCACTGTCGGAGGGGCGGTACTGAGGGAGCGCCGCACTGTCGGAGGGTCGGTACTGAGGGAGCGCCGCACTGTCGGAGGGGCGGTACTGAGGGAGCACCGCACTGTCGGAGGGGCAGTACTGAGGGAGCGCCGCACTGTCGGAGGGGCAGTACTGAGGGAGCGCCGCACCGTCGGAGGGACACTACAGTGGGAGCGCCGCACTGTCGGAGGAATAGTACTGAGGGAGCGCCGCACTGTCGGAGGGGCAGCACTGAGGGTGCGCCGCACTGGCGGAGGGTCAGTGCTGACGGAGCGCCGCACTGTCGGAGGGGCAGTACTGATGGGGCACTGCACTGTCGGTGGGGCAGTACTGAGGGAGCGCCGCACTGTTGGAGGAGCAGTACTGAGGGAGCGCCGCACTGTCGGAGGGGCAGTACTGAGGGAGCACCGCACTGTCGGAGGGGCAGCACTGAGGGAGCGCCGCACTGTCGGAGGGGCAGTACTGAGGGAGCCCGCACCGTCGGCGGGACAGTACTGCGGGAGCGCCGCACTGTCGGAGGGGCAGTACTGAGGGAGCGCCGCACTGTCGGAGGGGCAGTACTGAGGGAGCACTGCACTGCCGGAGGGGCAGTACTGAGGGAGCGCCGCACTGTCGGAGGGGCAGTACTGAGGGAGCACTGCACTGTCGGAGGGGCAGTACTGTGGGAGCGCCGCAATGTCGGAGGGGCAGTACTGATGGAGCGGCGCACTTTCGGAGGGGCAGTACTGAGGGAGTGCTGCACTGTCGGAGGGGCAGTACTGAGGGGGCGCCGCACTGTCCGAGGGGCGGTACTGAGGGAGCGCCGCACTGACAGAGGGGCAGTACTGAGGGAGCGCCGCACTGTGGGAGGGTCGGTACTGAGGGAGCGCCGCAATGTCGGAGGGGCAGGAATGAGGGAGGGCCGCACTGTCGAAGGGGCGTTACTGAGGGAGCGCCGCACTGTCGGAGGGGCGGTACTGAGGGAGCGCCGCACTTGTCGGAGGGTCGGTACTGAGGGAGCGCCGCACTGTTGGAGGGGCGGAACTGAGGGAGCACCGCACACTGTCGGAGGGGCAGTACTGAGGGAGCGCCGCACTGTCGGAGGGGCAGTACTGAGGGAGCGCCGCACCGTCGGAGGGACAGTACAGCGGGAGCGCCGCACTGTCAGAGGAACAGTACTGAGGGAGCGCCGCACTGTCGGAGGGCAGTACTGAGGGAGCGCCGCACTGTCGGAGGGTCAGTGCTGATGGAGCGCCGCACTGTCGGAGGGGCAGTACTGATGGGGCACTGCACTGTCGGTGGGGCAGTACTGAGGGAGCGCCGCACTGTCGGAGGAGCAGTACTGAGGGAGCGCCGCACTGTCGGAGGGGCAGTACTGAGGGAGCGCCGCACTGTCGGAGGGGCAGTACTGAGGGAGCGCCGCACTGTCGGAGGGGCAGTACTGAGGGAGCGCCGCACTGTCGGAGGGGCAGTACTGAGGGAGCGCCGCACTGTCGGAGGGGCGTGACTGAGGGAGCGCCGCACTGTCGGAGGGGCAGTACTGAGGGATCGCCGCACTGTCGGAGAGGCGGGTACTGAGGGAGCGCCGCACTGTCGGAGGGGCGGTACTGAGGGAGCGCCGCACTGTCGGAGGGTTGGTACTGAGGGAGCGCCGCACTGTCGGAGGGGCAGTACTGAGGGATCGCCGCACTGTCGGAGAGGCGGTACTGAGGGAGCGCCGCACTGTCGGAGGGGCGGGTACTGCGGGAGCGCCGCACTGTCGGAGGGTCGGTACTGAGGGAGTGCCGCACAGACGGAGGGGCAGTACTGAGGGAGCGCCGCACTGTCGGAGGGGCGGTAATGAGGGAGGGCCGCACTGTCGCAGGGGCATTACTGAGGGAGCGCCGCACTGTCGGAGGGGCGGTACAGATGGAGCGCCGCACTGTCGGAGGGTTTGGTACTGAGGGAGCGCCGCACTGTCGGAGGGGCGGTACTGAGGGAGCACCGCACTGTCGGAGGGGCAGTACTGAGGGAGCACCGCACTGTCGGAGGGGCAGTACTGAGGGAGCGCCGCACTGTCGGAGGGGCAGTACTGAGGGAGCACCGCACTGTCGGAGGGACACTACAGCGGGAGCGCCGCACTGTCGGAGAAATAGTACTGAGGGAGCGCCGCACTGTCGGAGGGGCAGTACTGAGGGAGCGCCGCACTGTCGGAGGGTCAGTGCTGACGGAGCGCCACACTGTCGGAGGGGGCAGTACTGATGGGGCACTGCACTGTCGGTGGGGGCAGTACTGAGGGAGCGCCGCACATTCGGAGGGGCAGTACTGAGGGAGCGCCGCACTGTCGGAGGGGCAGTACTGAGGGAGCGCCGCACTGTCGGAGGGGCAGGTCTGAGGGAGCGCCGCACTTTCAGAGGGGCAGTACTGAGGGAGCGCCGCACTGTCGGAGTGGCGTTACTGAGTGAGCGCCGCACTGTCGGAGTGGTAGTACTGAGGGAGCGCCACACTGTCGGAGGGGCAGTACTGAGGGAGCGCCGCACTGTCGGAGGGGCGTTACTGAGGGAGCGCCACACTGTCGGAGGGGCAGTACTGAGGGAGCGCCGCACTGTCGGAGGGGCAGTACTGAGGCAGCGCCGCACTGTCGGAGGGGCGTTACTGATGGAGCGCCGCACTGTCGGAGGGGCGGTACTGAGGGAGCGCCGCACTGTCGGAGGGGTGGAACTGAGGGAGCGCCGCACTGTTGGAGGGGCGGTACTGAGGGAGCGCCGCACTGTCGGAGGGTTGGTACTGAGGGAGCGCCGCACCGTCGGCGGGACAGTACTGCGGGAGCGACGCACTGTCGGAGGGGCAGTACTGAGGGCGCGCCACACTGTCAGAGGGGCAGTACTGAGGGAGCGCCGCACCATCGGCGGGACAGCACAGCGGGAGCGCCGCACTGTTGGAGGGGCAGTACTGAGGGAGCGCCGCACTGTCGGAGGGGCAGTACTGACGGAGCACTGCACTGTCGGAGGGGCAGTACTGTGGGAGCGCCGCAATGTCGGAGGGGCAGTACTGGTGGAGCGGCGCACTTTCGGAGGGGCAGTACTGAGGGAGTGCCGCACTGTCGGAGGGGCAGTACTGAGGGGGCGCCGCACTGTCCGAGGGGCGGTACTGAGGGAGCGCCGCACTGACGGAGGGGCAGTACTGAGGGAGCGCCGCACTGTCGGAGGGTCGGCACTGAGGGAGCGCCGCACTGACGGAGGGGCAGTACTGAGGGAGCGCCGCACTGTCGGAGGGGCAGTAATGAGGGAGGGCCGCACTTTCGGAGGGGCGTTACTGAGGGAGCGCCGCACTGTCGGAGGGGGCGGTACTGAGGGAGCGCCGCACTGTCGAAGGGGCAGTACTGAGGGAGCGCCGCACTGTCGGAGGGTCAGTGCTGATGGAGCGCCGCACTGTCGGAGGGGCAGTACTGATGGGGCACTGCACTGTCGGTGGGGCAGTACTGAGGGAGCGCCGCACTGTTGGAGAAGCAGTACTGAGGGAGCGCCGCACTGTCGGAGGGGCAGTACTGAGGGAGCGCCGCACTGTCGGAGGGGCAGTACTGAGGGAGCGCCGCACTGTCGGAGGGGCAGTACTGAGGGGGCGGCGCACTGTCGGAGGGGCAATACTGAGGGAGCGGCGCACTTTCAGAGGGGCAGTACTGAGGGAGCGCCGCACTGTCGGAGGGGCATTACTGAGGGAGCGCCACACTGTCGGAGGGGCAGTACTGAGGGAGCGCCGCACTGTCGGAGGGGCAGCACTGAGGGAGCGCCGCACCGTCGGCGGGACAGTCCTGCGGGAGCGCCGCACTGTCGGAGGGGCAGTACTGAGGGAGCGCCGCACTGTCGGAGGGGCAGTACTGAGGGAGCGCCGCACTTTCAGAGGGGCAGTACTGAGGGAGCGCCGCACTGTTGGAGGGGCGGTACTGTGGGAGCGCCGCACTTTCAGAGGGGCGTTACTGAGGGAGTGCCGCACTGTCGGAGGGGCAGTACTGAGGGAGCGCCGCACTGTCGGAGGGGCGTTACTGAGGGAGCGCCGCACTGTCGGAGGGGCAGTACTGAGGGAGCGCCGCACTGTCGGAAGGGCGTTACTGAGGGAGCGCCGCACTGTCGGAGGGGCAGTACTGAGGGAGCGCCGCACTGTCGGAGGGGGTGGTACTGAGGGAGCGCCGCACTGTCGGAGGGGCGGTACTGAGGGAGCGCCGCACTGTCGGAGGGGCGGTACTGAGGGAGCGCCGCACTGTCGGAGGGGTGGTACTGAGGGAGCGCCGCACTGTCGGAGGGGCGGTACTGAGGGAGCGCCGCACTGTCGGAGGGTTGGTACTGAGGGAGCGCCGCACTGTCGGAGGGGCGGTACTGAGGGAGCGCCGCACAGTCGGAGGGGCAGTACTGAGGGAGTGCTGCACTGTCGGAGGGGTAGTACTGAGGGAGCGCCGCACTGTCGGAGGGGCAGTACTGAGGGAGCGCCGCACAGTCGGAGGGGCGTTACTGAGGGAGCGCCGCACTGTCGGAGGGGCAGTACTGAGGGAGCGCCGCACTGTCGGAGTGGTAGTACTGAGGGAGCGCCGCACTGTCGGAGGGGCAGTACTGAGGGAGCGCCGCACTGTCGGAGGGGCGTTACTGAGGGAGCGCCGCACTGTCGGAGGGGCAGTACTGAGGGAGCGCCGCACTGTCGGAGGGGGCAGTACTGAGGGAGCACCCGCACTGTCGGAGAGGCGGTACTGAGGGAGCGCCGCAGTGTCGGAGGGGCGGTACTGAGGGAGCGCCGCACTGTCGCAGGTGTGGTACTGAGGGAGCGCCGCACTGTCGGAGGGGCGGGTACTGAGGGAGCGCCGCACTGTCGGAGGGTTGGTACTGAGGGAGCGCCGCACTGTCGGAGGGGCAGCACTGAGGGAGCGCCGCACTGTCGGAGGGGCAGTACTGAGGGAGCGCCGCACCGTCGGCGGGACAGTACTGCTGGAGCGCCGCACTCTCGGAGGGGCAGTACTGAGGGAGCGCCGCACTGTCAGAGGGGCAGTACTGAGGGAGCGCCGCACTGTCGGAGGGGCAGTACTGAGGGAGCGCCGCAATGTCGGAGGGGCAGTAATGAGGGAGGGCCGCACTGTCGGAGGGGCGTTACTGAGGGAGCGCCGCACTGTCGGTGGGGCGGGTACTGAGGGAGCGCCGCACTGTCGGAGGGTCGGTACTGAGGGAGCGCCGCACTTTTGGAGGGGCGGTACTGAGGGAGCACCGCACTGTCGGAGGGGCAGTACGGAGGGAGCGCCGCACTGTCGGAGGGGCAGTACTGAGGGAGCGCAGCACCGTCGGAGGGACAGTACAGCGGGAGCGCCGCACTGTCGGAGGAACAGTACTGAGGGAGCGCCGCACTGTCGGAGGGGCAGTACTGAGGGAGCGCCGCACTGTCGGAGGGTCAGTGCTGATGGAGCGCCGCACTGTCGGAGGGGCAGTACTGATGGGGCACTGCACTGTCGGTGGGGCAGTACTGAGGGAGCGCCGCACTGTCGGAGGAGCAGTACTGAGGGAGCGCCGCACTGTCGGAGGGGCAGTACTGAGGGAGCGCTGCACTGTCGGAGGGGCAGTACTGAGGGAGCGCCGCACTGTCGGAGGGGCAGTACTGAGGGAGCGCCGCACTTTCAGAGGGGCAGTACTGAGGGAGCGCCGCACTGTCGGAGGGGCGTTACTGAGGGAGCGCCGCACTGTCGGTGTGGTAGTACTGAGGGAGCGCCGCACTGTCGGAGGGCAGTGCTGAGGGAGCGCCGCACAGTCGGAGGGGCGTTACTGAGGGAGCGCCGCACTGTCGGAGGGGCAGTACTGAGGGAGCGCCGCACTGTCGGAGGGGCAGTACTGAGGGAGCGCCGCACTGTCGGAGGGGCGTTACTGAGGAAGCGCCGCACTGTCGGAGGGGCAGTACTGAGGGATCGCCGCACTGTCGGAGAGGCGGTACTGAGGGAGCGCCGCACTGTCGGAGGGGCGGTACTGAGGGAGCGCCGCACTGTCGGAGGAGTGGTACTGAGGGAGCGCCGCACTGTCGGAGGGGGCGGGTACTGAGGGAGCGCCGCACTGTTCGGAGGGTTGGTACTGAGGGAGCGCCGCACTGTCGGAGGGGCAGCACTGAGGGAGTGCCGCACCATCGGCGGGACAGTACTGCGGGAGCGCCGCACTGTCGGAGGGGCGGTAATGAGGGAGGGGCCGCACTGTCGGAGGGGCGTTACTGAGGGAGCGCTGCACTGTCGGAGGAGCGGTACTGAGGGAGCGCCGCACTGTCGGAGGGTTGGTACTGAGGGAGCGCCGCACTGTCGGAGGGGCGGTACTGAGGGAGCACCGCACTGTCGGAGGGGCAGTACTGAGGGAGCACCGCACTGTCGGAGGGGCAGTACTGAGGGAGCGCCGCACCGTCGGAGGGACACTACAGCGGGAGCGCCGCACTGTCGGAGGAATAGTACTGAGGCAGCGCCGCACTGTCGGAGGGGCAGTACTGAGGGAGCGCCGCACTGTCGGAGGGTCAGTGCTGACGGAGCGCCACACTGTCGGAGGGGCAGTACTGATGGGGCAGTGCACTGTCGGTGGGGCAGTACTGAGGGAGCGCCGCACTGTTGGAGGAGCAGTACTGAGGGAGCGCCGCACATTCGGAGGGGCAGTACTGAGGGAGCGCCGCACTGTCGGAGGGGCAGTACTGAGGGAGCGCCGCACTGTCGGAGGGGCAGGTCTGAGGGAGCACCGCACTTTCAGAGGGGCAATACTGAGGGAGCGCCGCACTGTCGGAGGGGCGTTACTGAGTGAGCGCCGCACTGTCGGAGTGGTAGTACTGAGGGAGCGCCACACTGTCGGAGGGGCAGTACTGAGGGAGCGCCGCACTGTCGGAGGGGCGTTACTGAGGGAGCGCCGCACTGTCGGTGGGGCAGTACTGAGGGAGCGCCGCACTGTCGGAGGGGCAGTACTGAGGGAGCGCAGCACTGTCGGAGGGGCGTTACTGAGGGAGCGCCGCACTGTCGGAGGGGCGGTACTGAGGGAGCGCCGCACTGTCGGAGGGGCGGTACTGAGTGAGCGCCGCACTGTCGGAGGGGCGGTACTGAGGGAGC
The DNA here is from genome assembly GCF_052327205.1 of Somniosus microcephalus. NCBI lineage: Eukaryota > Metazoa > Chordata > Chondrichthyes > Squaliformes > Somniosidae > Somniosus > Somniosus microcephalus. The sequence goes on along the minus strand of NW_028225185.1, from coordinate 24,004,674 downwards.
GCCGCACTGTCGGAGGGTTGGTACTGAGGGAGCGCCGCACTGTCGGAGGGGCTGCACTGAGGGAGCGCCGCACTGTCAGAGGAGCAGTACTGAGGGAGCGCCGCACCGTCGGCGGGACAGTACTGCGGGAGCGACGCACTGTCGGAGGGGCAGTACTGAGGGCGCGCCACACTGTCAGAGGGGCAGTACTGAGGGAGCGCCGCACCGTCGGCGGGACAGTACTGCGGGAGCGACGCACTGTCGGAGGGGCAGTACTGAGGGCGCGCCACACTGTCGGAGGGGCAGTACTGAGGGAGTGCCGCACTGTCGGAGGGGCAGTACTGAGGGAGCGCCGCACTGTCGGAGGGGCAGTACTGAGGGAGCGCCGCACCGTCGGAGGGACAGTACAGCGGGAGCACCGCACTGTCGGAGGAACAGTACTGAGGGGGCGCCGCACTTTCGGAGGGGCAGTACTGAGGGAGCGCCGCACTGTCGGAGGGGCAGTGCTGATGGAGCGCCGCACTATCGGAGGAGCAGTACTAAGGGAGCGCCGCACTGTCGGAGGGGCAGTACTGAGGGAGCGACGCACTGTCGGTGGGGCAGTACTGAGGGAGCGCCGCACTGTCGGAGGAGCAGTACTAAGGGAGCGCCGCACTGTCGGAGGGGCAGTACTGAGGGAGCGACGCACTGTCGGAGGGGCAGTACAGAGGGAGCGCCGCACTGTCGGAGAGGCAGTACTGAGGGAGCGCCGCACTTTCAGAGGGGCAGTACTGAGGGAGCGCCGCACTGTCGGAGGGGCGTTACTGAGGGAGCGCCGCACTGTCGGAGTGGTAGTACTGAGGGAGCGCCGCACTGTCGGAGGGGCAGTACTGAGGGAGCGCCGCACTGTCGGAGGGGCGTTACTGAGGGAGCGCCGCACTGTCGGAGGGGCAGTACTGAGGGAGCGCCGCACTGTCGGAGAGGCGGTACTGAGGGAGCGCCGCACTGTCGGAGGGGCGGTACTGAGGGAGCGCCGCACTGTCGGAGGTGTGGTACTGAGGGAGCGCCGCACTGTCGGAGGGGCGGTACTGAGGGAGCGCCGCACTGTCGGAGGGGCAGTACTGAGGGAGCGCCGCACTGTCGGAGGGTCAGTGCTGATGGAGCGCCGCACTGTCGGAGGGGCAGTACTGATGGGGCACTGCACTGTCGGTGGGGCAGTACTGAGGGAGCACCGCACTGTTGGAGGAGCAGTACTGAGGGAGCGCCGCACTGTCTGAGGGGCAGTACTGAGGGAGCGCCGCACTGTCGGAGGGGCAGTACTGAGTGAGCGCCGCACTGTCGGAGGGGCAGTACTGAGGGAGCGCCGCACTTTCAGAGGGGCAGTACTGAGGGAGCGCCGCACTGTCGGAGGGGCGTTACTGAGGGAGCGCCGCACTGTCGGAGTGGTAGTACTGAGGGAGCGCCGCACTGTCGGAGGGGCAGTACTGAGGGAGCGCCGCACTGTCGGAGGGGCAGAACTGAGGGAGCGCCGCACTGTCGGAGGGGCAGTACTGAGGGAGCGCTGCACTGTCGGAGGGGCAGTACTGTGGGAGCGCCGCAATGTCGGAGGGGCAGTACTGATGGAGCGGCGCACTTTCGGAGGGGCAGTACTGAGGGAGTGCCGCACTGTCGGAGGGGCAGTACTGAGGGGGCGCCGCACTGTCCGAGGGGCGGTACTGAGGGAGCGCCGCACTGACAGAGGGGCAGTACTGAGGGAGCGCCGCACTGTGGGAGGGTCGGTACTGAGGGAGCGCCGCACTGACGGAGGGGCAGTACTGAGGGAGCGCCGCAATGTCGGAGGGGCAGTAATGAGGGAGGGCCGCACTGTCGGAGGGGCGTTACTGAGGGAGCGCCGCACTGTCGGTGGGGCGGTACTGAGGGAGCGCCGCACTGTCGGAGGGTCGGTACTGAGGGAGCGCCGCACTGTTGGAGGGGCGGTACTGAGGGAGCACCGCACTGTCGGACGGGCAGTACGGAGGGAGCGCCGCACTGTCGGAGGGGCAGTACTGAGGGAGCGCAGCACCGTCGGAGGGACAGTACAGCGGGAGCGCCGCACTGTCGGAGGAACAGTACTGAGGGAGCGCCGCACTGTCGGAGGGGCAGTACTGAGGGAGCGCCGCACTGTCGGAGGGTCAGTGCTGATGGAGCGCCGCACTGTCGGAGGGGCAGTACTGATGGGGCACTGCACTGTCGGTGGGGCAGTACTGAGGGAGCGCCGCACTGTCGGAGGAGCAGTACTGAGGGAGCGCCGCACTGTCGGAGGGGCAGTACTGAGGGAGCGCTGCACTGTCGGAGGGGCAGTACTGAGGGAGCGCCGCACTGTCGGAGGGGCAGTACTGAGGGAGCGCCGCACTTTCAGAGGGGCAGTACTGAGGGAGCGCCGCACTGTCGGAGGGGCGTTACTGAGGGAGCGCCGCACTGTCGGTGTGGTAGTACTGAGGGAGCGCCGCACTGTCGGAGGGCAGTACTGAGGGAGCGCCGCACAGTCGGAGGGGCGTTACTGAGGGAGCGCCGCACTGTCGGAGGGGCAGTACTGAGGGAGCGCCGCACTGTCGGAGGGGCAGTACTGAGGGAGCGCCGCACTGTCGGAGGGGCGTTACTGAGGGAGCGCCGCACTGTCGGAGGGGCAGTACTGAGGGATCGCCGCACTGTCGGAGAGGCGGTACTGAGGGAGCGCCGCACTGTCGGAGGGGCGGTACTGAGGGAGCGCCGCACTGTCGGAGGAGTGGTACTGAGGGAGCGCCGCACTGTCGGAGGGGCGGTACTGAGGGAGCGCCGCACTGTCGGAGGGTTGGTACTGAGGGAGCGCCGCACTGTCGGAGGGGCAGCACTGAGGGAGTGCCGCACCATCGGCGGGACAGTACTGCGGGAGCGCCGCACTGTCGGAGGGTCGGTACTGAGGGAGTGCCGCACAGACGGAGGGGCAGTACTGAGGGAGCGCCGCACTGTCGGAGGGGCGGTAATGAGGGAGGGCCGCACTGTCGGAGGGGCGTTACTGAGGGAGCGCTGCACTGTCGGAGGAGCGGTACTGAGGGAGCGCCGCACTGTCGGAGGGTTGGTACTGAGGGAGCGCCGCACTGTCGGAGGGGCGGTACTGAGGGAGCACCGCACTGTCGGAGGGGCAGTACTGAGGGAGCACCGCACTGTCGGAGGGGCAGTACTGAGGGAGCGCCGCACCGTCGGAGGGTCACTACAGCGGGAGCGCCGCACTGTCGGAGGAATAGTACTGAGGGAGCGCCGCACTGTCGGAGGGGCAGTACTGAGGGAGCGCCGCACTGTCGGAGGGTCAGTGCTGACGGAGCGCCACACTGTCGGAGGGGCAGTACTGATGGGGCAGTGCACTGTCGGTGGGGCAGTACTGAGGGAGCGCCGCACTGTTGGAGAAGCAGTACTGAGGGAGCGCCGCACATTCGGAGGGGCAGTACTGAGGGAGCGCCGCACTGTCGGAGGGGCAGTACTGAGGGAGCGCCGCACTGTCGGAGGGGCAGGTCTGAGGGAGCACCGCACTTTCAGAGGGGCAATACTGAGGGAGCGCCGCACTGTCGGAGGGGCGTTACTGAGTGAGCGCCGCACTGTCGGAGTGGTAGTGCTGAGGGAGCGCCACACTGTCGGAGGGGCAGTACTGAGGGAGCGCCGCACTGTCGGAGGGGCGTTACTGAGGGAGCGCCGCACTGTCGCTGCGGCAGTACTGAGGGAGCGCCGCACTGTCGGAGGGGCAGTACTGAGGGAGCGCAGCACTGTCGGAGGGGCGTTACTGAGGGAGCGCCGCACTGTCGGAGGGGCGGTACTGAGGGAGCGCCGCACTGTCGGAGGGGTGGTACTGAGTGAGCGCCGCACTGTCGGAGGGGCGGTACTGAGGGAGCGCCGCACTGTCGGAGGGTCGGTACTGAGGGAGCGCCGCACTGTCGGAGGGGCTGCACTGAGGGAGCGCCGCACTGTCAGAGGAGCAGTACTGAGGGAGCGCCGCACCGTCGGCGGGACAGTACTGCGGGAGCGACGCACTGTCGGAGGGGCAGTACTGAGGGCGCGCCACACTGTCAGAGGGGCAGTACTGAGGGAGCGCCGCACCGTCGGCGGGACAGTACTGCGGGAGCGACGCACTGTCGGAGGGGCAGTACTGAGGGCGCGCCACACTGTCGGAGGGGCAGTACTGAGGGAGTGCCGCACTGTCGGAGGGGCAGTACTGAGGGAGCGCCGCACTGTCGGAGGGGCAGTACTGAGGGAGCGCCGCACCGTCGGAGGGACAGTACAGCGGGAGCACCGCACTGTCGGAGGAACAGTACTGAGGGGGCGCCGCACTTTCGGAGGGGCAGTACTGAGGGAGCGCCGCACTGTCGGAGGGGCAGTGCTGATGGAGCGCCGCACTATCGGAGGAGTAGTACTAAGGGAGCGCCGCACTGTCGGAGGGGCAGTACTGAGGGAGCGACGCACTGTCGGTGGGGCAGTACTGAGGGAGCGCCGCAATGTCGGAGGAGCAGTACTAAGGGAGCGCCGCACTGTCGGAGGGGCAGTACTGAGGGAGCGACGCACTGTCGGAGGGGCAGTACAGAGGGAGCGCCGCACTGTCGGAGAGGCAGTACTGAGGGAGCGCCGCACTTTCAGAGGGGCAGTACTGAGGGAGCGCCGCACTGTCGGAGGGGCGTTACTGAGGGAGCGCCGCACTGTCGGAGTGGTAGTACTGAGGGAGCGCCGCACTGTCGGAGGGGCAGTACTGAGGGAGCGCCGCACTGTCGGAGGGGCGTTACTGAGGGAGCGCCGCACTGTCGGAGGGGCAGTACTGAGGGAGCGCCACACTGTCGGAGAGGCGGTACTGAGGGAGCGCCGCACTGTCGGAGGGGCGGTACTGAGGGAGCGCCGCACTGTCGGAGGTGTGGTACTGAGGGAGCGCCGCACTGTCGGAGGGGCGGGACTGAGGGAGCGCCGCACTGTCGGAGGGGCAGTACTGAGGGAGCGCCGCACTGTCGGAGGGTCAGTGCTGATGGAGCGCCGCACTGTCGGAGGGGCAGTACTGATGGGGCACTGCACTGTCGGTGGGGCAGTACTGAGGGAGCACCGCACTGTTGGAGGAGCAGTACTGAGGGAGCGCCGCACTGTCTGAGGGGCAGTACTGAGGGAGCGCCGCACTGTCGGAGGGGCAGTACTGAGGGAGCGCCGCACTGTCGGAGGGGCAGTACTGAGGGAGCGCCGCACTTTCAGAGGGGCAGTACTGAGGGAGCGCCGCACTGTCGGAGGGGCGTTACTGAGGGAGCGCCGCACTGTCGGAGTGGTAGTACTGAGGGAGCGCCGCACTGTCGGAGGGGCAGTACTGAGGGAGCGCCGCACTGTCGGAGGGGCAGAACTGAGGGAGCGCCGCACTGTCGGAGGGGCAGTACTGAGGGAGCGCTGCACTGTTGGAGGGGCAGTACTGAGGGAGCACCGCACTGTCGGAGGGGCAGTACTGAGGGAGCGCCGCACTGTCGGAGGGGCAGTACTGAGGGAGCGCCGCACTTTCAGAGGGGCAGTACTGAGGGAGCGCCGCACTGTCGGAGGGGCGTTACTGAGGGAGCGCCGCACTGTCGGAGTGGTAGTACTGAGGGAGCGCCGCACTGTCGGAGGGGCAGTACTGAGGGAGCGCCGCACTGTCGGAGGGGCAGAACTGAGGGAGCGCCGCACTGTCGGAGGGGCAGTACTGAGGGAGCGCTGCACTGTTGGAGGGGCAGTACTGAGGGAGCACCGCACTGTCGGAGGGGCAGTACTGAGGGAGCGCCGCACTTTCAGAGGGGCAGTACTGAGGGAGCGCCGCACTGTCGGAGGGGCGTTACTGAGGGAGCGCCGCACTGTCGGAGTGGTAGTACTGAGGGAGCGCCGCACTGTCGGAGGGCAGTACTGAGGGAGCGCCGCACAGTCGGAGGGGCGTTACTGAGGGAGCGCCGCACTGTCGGAGGGGCAGTACTGAGGGAGCGCCGCACTGTCGGAGGGGCAGTACTGAGGGAGCGCCGCACTGTCGGAGGGGCGTTACTGAGGGAGCGCCGTACTGTCGGAGGGGCAGTACTGAGGGATCGCCGCACTGTCGGAGAGGCGGTACTGAGGGAGCGCCGCACTGTCGGAGGGGCGGTACTGAGGGAGCGCCGCACTGTCGGAGGAGTGGTACTGAGGGAGCGCCGCACTGTCGGAGGGGCGGTACTGAGGGAGCGCCGCACTGTCGGAGGGTTGGTACTGAGGGAGCGCCGCACTGTCGGAGGGGCAGCACTGAGGGAGTGCCGCACCATCGGCGGGACAGTACTGCGGGAGCGCCGCACTGTCGGAGGGTCGGTACTGAGGGAGTGCCGCACAGACGGAGGGGCAGTACTGAGGGAGCGCCGCACTGTCGGAGGGGCGGTAATGAGGGAGGGCCGCACTGTCGGAGGGGCGTTACTGAGGGAGCGCTGCACTGTCGGAGGAGCGGTACTGAGGGAGCGCCGCACTGTCGGAGGGTTGGTACTGAGGGAGCGCCGCACTGTCGGAGGGGCGGTACTGAGGGAGCACCGCACTGTCGGAGGGGCAGTACTGAGGGAGCACCGCACTGTCGGAGGGGCAGTACTGAGGGAGCGCCGCACCGTCGGAGGGACACTACAGCGGGAGCGCCGCACTGTCGGAGGAATAGTACTGAGGGAGCGCCGCACTGTCGGAGGGGCAGTACTGAGGGAGCGCCGCACTGTCGGAGGGTCAGTGCTGATGGAGCGCCACACTGTCGGAGGGGCAGTACTGATGGGGCAGTGCACTGTCGGTGGGGCAGTACTGAGGGAGCGCCGCACTGTTGGAGGAGCAGTACTGAGGGAGCGCCGCACTGTTGGAGGGGCAGTACTGAGGGAGCACCGCACTGTCGGAGGGGCAGTACTGAGGGAGCGCCGCACTGTCGGAGGGGCAGTACTGAGGGAGCGCCGCACTTTCAGAGGGGCAGTACTGAGGGAGCGCCGCACTGTCGGAGGGGCGTTACCGAGGGAGCGCCGCACTGTCGGAGTGGTAGTACTGAGGGAGCGCCGCACTGTCGGAGGGGCAGTACTGAGGGAGCGCCGCACTGTCGGAGGGGCAGAACTGAGGGAGCGCCGCACTGTCGGAGGGGCAGTACTGAGGGAGCGCTGCACTGTTGGAGGGGCAGTACTGAGGGAGCACCGCACTGTCGGAGGGGCAGTACTGAGGGAGCGCCGCACTTTCAGAGGGGCAGTACTGAGGGAGCGCCGCACTGTCGGAGGGGCGTTACTGAGGGAGCGCCGCACTGTCGGAGTGGTAGTACTGAGGGAGCGCCGCACTGTCGGAGGGCAGTACTGAGGGAGCGCCGCACAGTCGGAGGGGCGTTACTGAGGGAGCGCCGCACTGTCGGAGGGGCAGTACTGAGGGAGCGCCGCACTGTCGGAGGGGCAGTACTGAGGGAGCGCCGCACTGTCGGAGGGGCGTTACTGAGGGAGCGCCGTACTGTCGGAGGGGCAGTACTGAGGGATCGCCGCACTGTCGGAGAGGCGGTACTGAGGGAGCGCCGCACTGTCGGAGGGGCGGTACTGAGGGAGCGCCGCACTGTCGGAGGAGTGGTACTGAGGGAGCGCCGCACTGTCGGAGGGGCGGTACTGAGGGAGCGCCGCACTGTCGGAGGGTTGGTACTGAGGGAGCGCCGCACTGTCGGAGGGGCAGCACTGAGGGAGTGCCGCACCATCGGCGGGACAGTACTGCGGGAGCGCCGCACTGTCGGAGGGTCGGTACTGAGGGAGTGCCGCACAGACGGAGGGGCAGTACTGAGGGAGCGCCGCACTGTCGGAGGGGCGGTAATGAGGGAGGGCCGCACTGTCGGAGGGGCGTTACTGAGGGAGCGCTGCACTGTCGGAGGAGCGGTACTGAGGGAGCGCCGCACTGTCGGAGGGTTGGTACTGAGGGAGCGCCGCACTGTCGGAGGGGCGGTACTGAGGGAGCACCGCACTGTCGGAGGGGCAGTACTGAGGGAGCACCGCACTGTCGGAGGGGCAGTACTGAGGGAGCGCCGCACCGTCGGAGGGACACTACAGCGGGAGCGCCGCACTGTCGGAGGAATAGTACTGAGGGAGCGCCGCACTGTCGGAGGGGCAGTACTGAGGGAGCGCCGCACTGTCGGAGGGTCAGTGCTGATGGAGCGCCACACTGTCGGAGGGGCAGTACTGATGGGGCAGTGCACTGTCGGTGGGGCAGTACTGAGGGAGCGCCGCACTGTTGGAGGAGCAGTACTGAGGGAGCGCCGCACATTCGGAGGGGCAGTACTGAGGGAGCGCCGCACTGTCGGAGGGGCAGTACTGAGGGAGCGCCGCACTGTCGGAGGGGCAGGTCTGAGGGAGCGCCGCACTTTCAGAGGGGCAATACTGAGGGAGCGCCGCACTGTCGGAGGGGCGTTACTGAGTGAGCGCCGCACTGTCGGAGTGGTAGTACTGAGGGAGCGCCACACTGTCGGAGGGGCGTTACTGAGGGAGCGCCGCACTGTCGGTGGGGCAGTACTGAGGGAGCGCCGCACTGTCGGAGGGGCAGTACTGAGGGAGCGCAGCACTGTCGGAGGGGCGTTACTGAGGGAGCGCCGCACTGTCGGAGGGGCGGTACTGAGGGAGCGCCGCACTGTCGGAGGGGCGTTACTGAGGGAGCGCCGCACTGTCGGTGGGGCAGTACTGAGGGAGCGCCGCACTGTCGGAGGGGCAGTACTGAGGGAGCGCAGCACTGTCGGAGGGGCGTTACTGAGGGAGCGCCGCACTGTCGGAGGGGCGGTACTGAGGGAGCACCGCACTGTCGGAGGGGTGGTACTGAGTGAGCGCCGCACTGTCGGAGGGGCGGTACTGAGGGAGCGCCGCACTGTCGGAGGGTTGGTACTGAGGGAGCGCCGCACTGTCGGAGGGGCTGCACTGAGGGAGCGCCGCACTGTCAGAGGAGCAGTACTGAGGGAGCGCCGCACCGTCGGCGGGACAGTACTGCGGGAGCGACGCACTGTCGGAGGGGCAGTACTGAGGGCGCGCCACACTGTCAGAGGGGCAGTACTGAGGGAGCGCCGCACCGTCGGCGGGACAGTACTGCGGGAGCGACGCACTGTCGGAGGGGCAGTACTGAGGGCGCGCCACACTGTCGGAGGGGCAGTACTGAGGGAGTGCCGCACTGTCGGAGGGGCAGTACTGAGGGAGCGCCGCACTGTCGGAGGGGCAGTACTGAGGGAGCGCCGCACCGTCGGAGGGACAGTACAGCGGGAGCACCGCACTGTCGGAGGAACAGTACTGAGGGGGCGCCGCACTGTCGGAGGGGCAGTACTGAGGGAGCGCCGCACTGTCGGAGGGGCAGTGCTGATGGAGCGCCGCACTATCGGAGGAGCAGTACTAAGGGAGCGCCGCACTGTCGGAGGGGCAGTACTGAGGGAGCGACGCACTGTCGGTGGGGCAGTACTGAGGGAGCGCCGCACTGTCGGAGGAGCAGTACTAAGGGAGCGCCGCACTGTCGGAGGGGCAGTACTGAGGGAGCGACGCACTGTCGGAGGGGCAGTACAGAGGGAGCGCCGCACTGTCGGAGAGGCAGTACTGAGGGAGCGCCGCACTTTCAGAGGGGCAGTACTGAGGGAGCGCCGCACTGTCGGAGGGGCGTTACTGAGGGAGCGCCGCACTGTCGGAGTGGTAGTACTGAGGGAGCGCCGCACTGTCGGAGGGGCAGTACTGAGGGAGCGCCGCACTGTCGGAGGGGCGTTACTGAGGGAGCGCCGCACTGTCGGAGGGGCAGTACTGAGGGAGCGCCGCACTGTCGGAGAGGCGGTACTGAGGGAGCGCCGCACTGTCGGAGGGGCGGTACTGAGGGAGCGCCGCACTGTCGGAGGTGTGGTACTGAGGGAGCGCCGCACTGTCGGAGGGGCGGTACTGAGGGAGCGCCGCACTGTTGGAGGCGCAGTACTGAGGGAGCGCCGCACTGTCGGAGGGTCAGTGCTGATGGAGCGCCGCACTGTCGGAGGGGCAGTACTGATGGGGCACTGCACTGTCGGTGGGGCAGTACTGAGGGAGCACCGCACTGTTGGAGGAGCAGTACTGAGGGAGCGCCGCACTGTCTGAGGGGCAGTACTGAGGGAGCGCCGCACTGTCGGAGGGGCAGTACTGAGTGAGCGCCGCACTGTCGGAGGGGCAGTACTGAGGGAGCGCCGCACTTTCAGAGGGGCAGTACTGAGGGAGCGCCGCACTGTCGGAGGGGCGTTACTGAGGGAGCGCCGCACTGTCGGAGTGGTAGTACTGAGGGAGCGCCGCACTGTCGGAGGGGCAGTACTGAGGGAGCGCCGCACTGTCGGAGGGGCAGAACTGAGGGAGCGCCGCACTGTCGGAGGGGCAGTACTGAGGGAGCGCCGCACTGTCGGAGGGGCAGTACTGAGGGGGCGGCGCACTGTCGGACGGGCAGTACTGAGGGAGCGGCGCACTTTCGGAGGGGCAGTACTGATGGAGTGCCGCACTGTCGCAGGGTCAGTGCTGATGGAGCGCCGCACTGTCGGAGGGGCAGTACTGATGGGGCACTGCACTGTCGGTGGGGCAGTACTGAGGGAGCGCCGCACTGTCGGAGGAGCAGTACTGAGGGAGCGCCGCACTGTCGGAGGGGCAGTACTGAGGGAGCGCCGCACTGTCGGAGGGGCAGTACTGAGGGAGCGCCGCACTGTCGGAGGGGCAGTACTGAGGGAGCGCCGCACTTTCAGAGGGGCAGTACTGAGGGAGCGCCCCACTGTCGGAGGGGCAGTACTGAGGGAGCGCCGCACTGTCGGAGGGGCAGTACTGAGGGAGCGCCGCACTGTCGGAGGGGCAGTACTGAGGGAGCACCGCACTGTCGGAGTGGTAGTACTGAGGGAGCGCCGCACTGTCGGAGGGGCAGTACTGAGGGAGCGCCGCACTGTCGGAGGGGCAGAACTGAGGGAGCGCCGCACTGTCGGAGGGGCAGTACTGAGGGAGCGCTGCACTGTTGGAGGGGCAGTACTGAGGGAGCACCGTACTGTCGGAGGGGCAGTACTGAGGGAGCGCCGCACTTTCAGAGGGGCAGTACTGAGGGAGCGCCGCACTGTCGGAGGGGCGTTACTGAGGGAGCGCCGCACTGTCGGAGTGGTAGTACTGAGGGAGCGCCGCACTGTCGGAGGGCAGTACTGAGGGAGCGCCGCACAGTCGGAGGGGCGTTACTGAGGGAGCGCCGCACTGTCGGAGGGGCAGTACTGAGGGAGCGCCACACTGTCGGAGGGGCGTTACTGAGGGAGCGCCGTACTGTCGGAGGGGCAGTACTGAGGGATCGCCGCACTGTCGGAGAGGCGGTACTGAGGGAGCGCCGCACTGTCGGAGGGGCGGTACTGAGGGAGCGCCGCACTGTCGGAGGAGTGGTACTGAGGGAGCGCCGCACTGTCGGAGGGGCGGTACTGAGGGAGCGCCGCACTGTCGGAGGGTTGGTACTGAGGGAGCGCCGCACTGTCGGAGGGGCAGCACTGAGGGAGTGCCGCACCATCGGCGGGACAGTACTGCGGGAGCGCCGCACTGTCGGAGGGTCGGTACTGAGGGAGTGCCGCACAGACGGAGGGGCAGTACTGAGGGAGCGCCGCACTGTCGGAGGGGCGGTAATGAGGGAGGGCCGCACTGTCGGAGGGGCGTTACTGAGGGAGCGCTGCACTGTCGGAGGAGCGGTACTGAGGGAGCGCCGCACTGTCGGAGGGTTGGTACTGAGGGAGCGCCGCACTGTCGGAGGGGCGGTACTGAGGGAGCACCGCACTGTCGGAGGGGCAGTACTGAGGGAGCGCCGCACCGTCGGAGGGACACTACAGCGGGAGCGCCGCACTGTCGGAGGAATACTACTGAGGGAGCGCCGCACTGTCGGAGGGGCAGTACTGAGGGAGCGCCGCACTGTCGGAGGGTCAGTGCTGACGGAGCGCCACACTGTCGGAGGGGCAGTACTGATGGGGCAGTGCACTGTCGGTGGGGCAGTACTGAGGGAGCGCCGCACTGTTGGAGGAGCAGTACTGAGGGAGCGCCGCACATTCGGAGGGGCAGTACTGAGGGAGCGCCGCACTGTCGGAGGGGCAGTACTGAGGGAGCGCCGCACTGTCGGAGGGGCAGGTCTGAGGGAGCGCCGCACTTTCAGAGGGGCAATACTGAGGGAGCGCCGCACTGTCGGAGGGGCGTTACTGAGTGAGCACCGCACTGTCGGAGTGGTAGTACTGAGGGAGCGCCACACTGTCGGAGGGGCAGTACTGAGGGAGCGCCGCACTGTCGGAGGGGCGTTACTGAGGGAGCGCCGCACTGTCGGTGGGGCAGTACTGAGGGAGCGCCGCACTGTCGGAGGGGCAGTACTGAGGGAGCGCAGCACTGTCGGAGGGGCGTTACTGAGGGAGCGCCGCACTGTCGGAGGGGCGGTACTGAGGGAGCGCCGCACTGTCGGAGGGGTGGTACTGAGTGAGCGCCGCACTGTCGGAGGGGCGGTACTGAGGGAGCGCCGCACTGTCGGAGGGTTGGTACTGAGGGAGCGCCGCACTGTCGGAGGGGCTGCACTGAGGGAGCGCCGCACTGTCAGAGGAGCAGTACTGAGGGAGCGCCGCACCGTCGGCGGGACAGTACTGCGGGAGCGACGCACTGTCGGAGGGGCAGTACTGAGGGCGCGCCACACTGTCAGAGGGGCAGTACTGAGGGAGCGCCGCACCGTCGGCGGGACAGTACTGCGGGAGCGACGCACTGTCGGAGGGGCAGTACTGAGGGCGCGCCACACTGTCGGAGGGGCAGTACTGAGGGAGTGCCGCACTGTCGGAGGGGCAGTACTGAGGGAGCGCCGCACTGTCGGAGGGGCAGTACTGAGGGAGCGCCGCACCGTCGGAGGGACAGTACAGCGGGAGCACCGCACTGTCGGAGGAACAGTACTGAGGGGGCGCCGCACTGTCGGAGGGGCAGTACTGAGGGAGCGCCGCAATGTCGGAGGGGCAGTGCTGATGGAGCGCCGCACTGTCGGAGGAGCAGTACTAAGGGAGCGCCGCACTGTCGGAGGGGCAGTACTGAGGGAGCGACGCACTGTCGGTGGGGCAGTACTGAGGGAGCGCCGCACTGTCGGAGGAGCAGTACTAAGGGAGCGCCGCACTGTCGGAGGGGCAGTACTGAGGGAGCGACGCACTGTCGGAGGGGCAGTACAGAGGGAGCGCCGCACTGTCGGAGAGGCAGTACTGAGGGAGCGCCGCACTTTCAGTGGGGCAGTACTGAGGGAGCGCCGCACTGTCGGAGGGGCGTTACTGAGGGAGCGCCGCACTGTCGGAGTGGTAGTACTGAGGGAGCGCCGCACTGTCGGAGGGGCAGTACTGAGGGAGCGCCGCACTGTCGGAGGGGCGTTACTGAGGGAGCGCCGCACTGTCGGAGGGGCAGTACTGAGGGAGCGCCGCACTGTCGGAGAGGCGGTACTGAGGGAGCGCCGCACTGTCGGAGGGGCGGTACTGAGGGAGCGCCGCACTGTCGGAGGTGTGGTACTGAGGGAGCGCCGCACTGTCGGAGGGGCGGTACTGAGGGAGCGCCGCACTGTCGGAGGCGCAGTACTGAGGGAGCGCCGCACTGTCGGAGGGTCAGTGCTGATGGAGCGCCGCACTGTCGGAGGGGCAGTACTGATGGGGCACTGCACTGTCGGTGGGGCAGTACTGAGGGAGCACCGCACTGTTGGAGGAGCAGTACTGAGGGAGCGCCGCACTGTCTGAGGGGCAGTACTGAGGGAGCGCCGCACTGTCGGAGGGGCAGTACTGAGTGAGCGCCGCACTGTCGGAGGGGCAGTACTGAGGGAGCGCCGCACTTTCAGAGGGGCAGTACTGAGGGAGCGCCGCACTGTCGGAGGGGCGTTACTGAGGGAGCGCCGCACTGTCGGAGTGGTAGTACTGAGGGAGCGCCGCACTGTCGGAGGGGCAGTACTGAGGGAGCGCCGCACTGTCGGAGGGGCAGAACTGAGGGAGCGCCGCACTGTCGGAGGGGCAGTACTGAGGGAGCGCCGCACTGTCGGAGGGGCAGTACTGAGGGGGCGGCGCACTGTCGGACGGGCAGTACTGAGGGAGCGGCGCACTTTCGGAGGGGCAGTACTGATGGAGTGCCGCACTGTCGCAGGGTCAGTGCTGATGGAGCGCCGCACTGTCGGAGGGGCAGTACTGATGGGGCACTGCACTGTCGGTGGGGCAGTACTGAGGGAGCGCCGCACTGTTGGAGGAGCAGTACTGAGGGAGCGCCGCACTGTCGGAGGGGCAGTACTGAGGGAGCGCCGCACTGTCGGAGGGGCAGTACTGAGGGAGCGCCGCACTGTCGGAGGGGCAGTACTGAGGGAGCGCCGCACTTTCAGAGGGGCAGTACTGAGGGAGCGCCCCACTGTCGGAGGGGCAGTACTGAGGGAGCGCCGCACTGTCGGAGGGGCAGTACTGAGGGAGCGCCGCACTGTCGGAGGGGCAGTACTGAGGGAGCACCGCACTGTCGGAGGGGCAGTACTGAGGGAGCGCCGCACTGTCGGAGGGGCAGTACTCAGGGAGCGCCGCACTGTCGGAGGGGCAGTACTGAGGGAGCGCCGCACTGTCGGAGAGGCAGTACTGAGGGAGGGCCGCACTTTCAGAGGGGCAGTACTGAGGGAGCGCCGCACTGTCGGAGGGGCAGTACTCAGGGAGCGCCGCACTGTCGGAGGGGCAGTACTGAGGGAGCGCCGCACTGTCGGAGAGGCAGTACTGAGGGAGGGCCGCACTTTCAGAGGGGCAGTACTGAGGGAGCGCCGCACTGTCGGAGGGGCGTTACTGAGGGAGCGCCGCACTGTCGGAGTGGTAGTACTGAGGGAGCGCCGCACTGTCGGAGGAGCAGTACAGAGGGAGCGCCGCACTGTCGGAGGGGCAGTACCGAGGGAGCGCCGCACTGTCGGAGGGGCAGTACTGAGGGAGCGCCGCACTGTCGGAGAGGCGGTACTGAGGGAGCGCCGCACTGTCGGAGGGGCGGTACTGAGGGAGCGCCGCACTGTCGGAGTGGTGGTACTGAGGGAGCGCCGCACTGTCGGAGGGGCAGTACTGAGGGAGCGCCACAATGTCGGAGGGGCAGTACTGAAGGAGCGCTGCACTGTCGGAATGTCAGTACTGAGGGTGCGCTGCACTGTCGGAGTGGCAGTACTGAGGGAGGGCCGCACTGTCAGAGGGGCAGTACTGAGGGAGCGCCGCACTGTCGGAGGGGCAGTACTGAGGCAGTGCCGCACTGTCAGAGGGGCAGTACTGAGGGAGCGCCGCACTGTCGGAGGGGCAGTACTGAGGGAGCGCCGCACTGTCGGAGGGGCAGTACTGAGGGAGCGCCGCACTGTCGGAGGGGCAGTACTGAGGGGGCGGCGCACTGTCGGAGGGGCAGTACTGAGGGAGCGGCGCACTTTCGGAGGGGCAGTACTGAGGGAGTGCCGCACTGTCGGAGGGGCAGTACTGAGGGGGCGCCGCACTGTCCGAGGGGCGGTACTGAGGTAGCGCCGCACTGACGGAGGGGCAGTACTGAGGGAGCGCCGCACTGTCGGAGGGTCGGTACCGAGGGAGCGCCGCACTGTCAGAGGGGCAGTACTGAGGGAGCGCCGCACTGTCAGAGGGGCGTTACTGAGGGAGCGCCGCACTGTCGGAGGGGCGGTACTGAGGGAGCGCCGCACTGTCGGAGGGGTGGTACTGAGGGAGCGCCGCACTGTCGGAGGGGCGGTACTGAGGGAGCGCCGCACTGTCGGAGGGTTGGTACTGAGGGAGCGCCGCACTGTCGGAGGGGCAGCACTGAGGGAGCGCCGCACTGTCGGAGGGGCAGTACTGAGGGAGCGCCGCAATGTCGGAGGGGCAGTACTGGTGGAGCGGCGCACGTTCGGAGGGCAGTACAGAGGGAGTGCCGCACTGTCGGAGGGGCAGTACTGAGGGGGCGCCGCACTGTCCGAGGGGCGGTACTGAGGGAGCGCCGCACTGACGGAGGGGCAGTACTGAGGGAGCGCCGCACTGTCGGAGGGTCGGCACTGAGGGAGCGCCGCACTGACGGAGGGGCAGTACTGAGGGAGGGCCGCACTGTCGGAGGGGCGTTACTGAGGGAGCGCCGCACTGTCGGAGGGGCGGTACTGAGGGAGCGCCGCACTGTCGGAGGGGCAGTAATGAGGGAGGGCCGCACTGTCGGAGGGGCGTTACTGAGGGAGCGCCGCACTGTCGGAGGGGCGGTACTGAGGGAGCGCCGCACTGTCGAAGGGGCAGTACTGAGCGAGCGCCGCACTGTCGGAGGGTCAGTGCCGATGGAGCGCCGCACTGTCGGAGGGGCAGTACTGATGGGGCACTGCGCTGTCGGTGGGGCAGTACTGAGGGGGCGCCGCACTGTTGGAGGAGCAGTACTGAGGGAGCGCCGCACTGTCGGAGGGGCAGTACTGAGGGAGCGCCGCACTGTCGGAGGGGCAGTACTGAGGGAGCGCCGCACTGTCGGAGGGGCAGTACTGAGGGGGCGGCGCACTGTCAGAGGGGCAGTACTGAGGGAGCGGTGCACTTTCAGAGGGGCAGTACTGAGGGAGCGCCGCACTGTCGGAGGGGCGTTACTGAGGGAGCGCCGCACTGTCGGATTGGTAGTACTGAGGGAGCGCCGCACTGTCGGAGGGGCAGTACTGAGGGAGCGCCGCACTGTCGGAGGGGCAGTACTGAGGGAGCGCCGCACTGTCGGAGGGGCAGTACTGAGGGGCGGCGCACTGTCGGAGGGGCAGTACTGAGGGAGCGGCGCTCTTTCGGAGGGGCAGTACTGAGGGAGTGCCGCACTGTCGGAGGGGCAGTACTGAGGGGGCGCCGCACTGTCCGAGGTGCGGTACTGAGGGAGCGCCGCACTGACGGAGGGGCAGTACTGATGGAGCGCCGCACTGTCGGAGGGTCGGTACTGAGGGAGTGCCGCACAGACGGAGGGGCAGTACTGAGGGAGCGCCGCACTGTCGGAGGGGCGGTAATGAGGGAGGGCCGCACTGTCGGAGGGGCGTAACTGAGGGAGGGCCGCACTGTCGGAGGGGCGTAACTGAGGGAGCGCCGCACTGTCGGAGAGGCAGTACTGAGGGTGCGCCGCACTGCCGGAGTGTCAGTGCTGACGGAGCGCCGCACTGTCGGAGGGGCAGTACTGATGGGGCACTGCACTGTCGGTGGGGCAATACTGAGGGAGCGCCGCACTGTTGGAGGAGCAGTACTGAGGGAGCGCCGCACTGTCGGAGGGGCAGTACTGAGGGAGCGCCGCACTGTCAGAGGGGCAGCACTGAGGGAGCGCCGCACTGTCGGAGGGGCAGTACTGAGGGAGCGCCGCACCGTCGGCGGGACAGTACTGCGGGAGCGCCGCACTGTCGGAGGGGCAGTACTGAGGGAGCGCCGCACTGTCGGAGGGGCAGTACTGAGGGAGCACTGCACTGTCGGAGGGGCAGTACTGTGGGAGCGCCGCAATGTCGGAGGGGCAGTACTGATGGAGCGGCGCACTTTCGGAGGGGCAGTACTGAGGGAGTGCCGCACTGTCGGAGGGGCAGTACTGAGGGGGCGCCGCACTGTCCGAGGGGCGGTACTGAGGGAGCGCCGCACTGACAGAGGGGCAGTACTGAGGGAGCGCCGCACTGTGGGAGGGTCGGTACTGAGGGAGCGCCGCACTGACGGAGGGGCAGTACTGAGGGAGCGCCGCAATGTCGGAGGGGCAGTAATGAGGGAGGGCCGCACTGTCGGAGGGGCGTTACTGAGGGAGCGCCGCACTGTCGGAGGGGCGGTACTGAGGGAGCGCTGCACTGTCGGAGGGTCGGTACTGAGGGAGCACCGCACTGTTGGAGGGGCGGTACTGAGGGAGCACCGCACTGTCGGAGGGTCGGTACTGAAGGAGCGCCGCACTGTTGGAGGGGCGGTACTGAGGGAGCACCGCACTGTCGGAGGGGCAGTACTGAGGGAGCACCGCACTGTCGGAGGGGCAGTACTGAGGGAGCGCCGCACCGTCGGAGGGACACTACAGCGGGAGCGCCGCACTGTCGGAGGAATAGTACTGAGGGAGCGCCGCACTGTCGGAGGGGCAGTACTGAGGGAGCGCCGCACTGTCGGAGGGTCAGTGCTGACGGAGCGCCACACTGTCGGAGGGGCAGTACTGATGGGGCACTGCACTGTCGGTGGGGCAGTACTGAGGGAGCGCCGCACTGTTGGAGGAGCAGTACTGAGGGAGCGCCGCACATTCGGAGGGGCAGTACTGAGGGAGCGCCGCACTGTCGGAGGGGCAGTACTGAGGGAGCGCCGCACTGTCGGAGGGGCAGGTCTGAGGGAGCGCCGCACTTTCAGAGGGGCAGTACTGAGGGAGCGCCGCACTGTCGGAGGGGCGTTACTGAGTGAGCGCCGCACTGTCGGAGTGGTAGTACTGAGGGAGCGCCACAATGTCGGAGGGGCAGTACTGAGGGAGCGCCGCACTGTCGGAGGGGCGTTACTGAGGGAGCGCCGCACTGTCGGAGGGGCAGTACTGAGGGAGCGCCGCACTGTCGGAGGGGCAGTACTGAGGGAGCGCCGCACTGTCGGAGGGGCGTTACTGAGGGAGCGCCGCACTGTCGGCGGGGCGGTACTGAGGGAGCGCCGCACTGTCGGAGGGGTGGTACTGAGGCAGCGCCGCACTGTCGGAGGTGCGGTACTGAGGGAGCGCCGCACTGTCGGAGGGTTGGTACTGAGGGAGCGCCGCACTGTCGGAGGGGCAGCACTGAGGGAGCGCCGCACTGTCAGAGGAGCAGGACTGAGGGAGCGCCGCACCTTCGGCGGGACAGTACTGCGGGAGCGACGCACTGTCGGAGGGGCAGTACTGAGGGCGCGCCACACTGTCAGAGGGGCAGTACTGAGGGAGCGCCGCACCGTCGGCGGGACAGTACTGCGGGAGCGACGCACTGTCGGAGGGGCAGTACTGAGGGCGCGCCACACTGTCGGAGGGGCAGAACTGTGGGAGCGCCGCAATGTCGGAGGGGCAGTACTGATGGAGTGGCGCACTTTCGGAGGGGCAGTACTGAGGGAGTGCCGCACTGTCGGAGGGGCAGTACTGAGGGAGCGCCGCACTGTCGGAGGGGCAGTACTGAGGGAGCGCCGCACCGTCGGAGGGACAGTACAGCGGGAGCACCGCACTGTTGAAGGAACAGTACTGAGGGGGCGCCGCACTGTAGGAGGGGCAGTACTGAGGGAGCGCCGCACTGTCGGAGGGTCAGTGCTGATGGAGCGCCGCACTGTCGGAGGGGCAGTACTGATTAGGCACTGCACTGTCGGTGGGGCAGTACTGAGGGAGCGCCGCACTGTCGGAGGAGCAGTACTGAGGGAGCGCCGCACTGTCGGAGGGGCAGTACTGAGGGAGCGACGCACTGTCGGAGGGGCAGTACAGAGGGAGCGCCGCACTGTCGGAGAGGCAGTACTGAGGGAGCGCCGCACTTTCAGAGGGGCAGTACTGAGGGAGCGCCGCACTGTCGGAGGGGCAGTACTGAGGGAGCGCCGCACCGTCGGCGGGACAGTACTGCGGGAGCGCCGCACTCTCGGAGGGGCAGTACTGAGGGAGCGCCGCACTGTCGGAGGGGCAGTACTGAGGGAGCACTGCACTGTCGGAGGGGCAGTACTGTGGGAGCGCCGCACTGTCGGACGGGCAGTACTGAGGGGGACACTGCACTGTCGGTGGGGCAGTACTGAGGGAGCGCCGCACTGTTGGAGGAGCAGTACTGATGGAGCGCCGCACTGTCGGAGTGGTAGTACTGAGGGAGCGCCGCACTGTCGGAGGGGCAGTACTGAGGGAGCGCCGCACTGTCGGAGGGGCGTTACTGAGGGAGCGCCGCACTGTCGGATGGGCAGTACTGAGGGAGCGCCGCACTGTCGGAGGGGCTGTACTGAGGGAGCGCCGCACTGTCGGAGGGGCGTTACTGAGGGAGCGCCGCACTGTCGGAGGGGCAGTACTGAGGGAGCGCCGCACTGTCGGAGAGGCGGTACTGAGGGAGCGCCGCACTGTCGGAGCGGCGGTACTGAGGGAGCGTCGCACTGTCGGAGGGGCGTTAATGAGGGAGCGCCGCACTGTCGGATGGGCAGTACTGAGGGAGCGCTGCACTGTCGGAGGGGCAGCACTGAGGGGGCGCCGCACTGTCGGAGGGGCAGTACTGAGGGAGCGCCGCACTTTCAGAGGGGCAGTACTGAGGGAGCGCCGCACTGTCGGAGGGGCGTTACTGAGGGAGCGCCGCACTGTCGGAGGGGCAGTACTGAGGGAGCGCCGCACTGTCGGAGAGGTGGTACTGAGGGAGCGCCGCACTGTCGGAGGGGCGGTACTGAGTGAGCGCCGCACTGTCGGAGGGGTGGTACTGAGGGAGCGCCGCACTGTCGGAGGGGCGGTACTGAGGGAGCGCCGCACTGTCGGAGGGTTGGTACTGAGCGAGCGCCGCACTGTCGGAGGGGCGGTACTGAGGGAGCGCCGCACTGTCGGAGGGGCAGTACTGAGGGAGCGCCGCACTGTCGGAGTGGTAGTACTGAGGGAGCGCCGCACTGTCGGAGGGGCAGTACCGAGGGAGCGCCGCACTGTCGGAGGGGCGTTACTGAGGGAGCGCCGCACTGTCGGAGGGGCAGTACTGAGGAGCACCGCACTGTAGGAGGGGCAATACTGAGGGAGCGCCGCACTGTCGGAGGGGCGTTACACAGGGAGCGCCGCACTGTCGGAGGGGCAGTACTGAGGGAGCGCCGCACTGTCGGAGAGGCGGTACTGAGGGAGCGCAGCACTGTCGGAGGGGCGGTACTGAGGGAGCGCCGCACTGTCGGAGGTGTGGTACTGAGGGAGCGCCGCACTGTCGGAGGGGCGGTACTGAGGGAGCGCCGCACTGTCGGAGGGTTGGTACTGAGGGAGCGCCGCACTGTCGGAGGGGCAGCACTGAGGGAGCGCCGCACTGTCGGAGGGGCAGTACTGAGGGAGCGCAGCACCGTCGGCGGGACAGTACTGCGGGAGCGCCGCACTCTCGGAGGGGCAGTACTGAGGGAGCGCCGCACTGTCGGAGGGGCAGTACTGAGGGAGCGCCGCACTGTCGGAGGGGCAGTACTGAGGGAGCGCCGCACTGTCGGAGGGGCAGTACTGAGGGAGCGCCGCACTGTCGGAGGGGCGTTACTGAGGGAGCGCCGCACTGTCGGAGGTGCAGTACTGAGGGAGCGCCGCACTGTCGGAGCGGCGGTACTGAGGGAGCGTCGCACTGTCGGAGGGGTGGTACTGAGGGAGCGCCGCACTGTCGGAGGGGCGGTACTGAGGGAGCGCCGCACTGTCGGAGGGTTGGTACTGAGGGAGCGCCGCACTGTCGGAGGGGCAGCACTGAGGGAGCGCCGCACTTTCGGAGGGGCAGTACTGAGGGAGTGCAGCACTGTCGGAGGGGCATTACTGAGGGAGCGCCGCACTGTCGGAGGGGCAGTACTGAGGGAGCGCCGCACTGTCGGAGCGGCGGTACTGAGGGAGCGTCGCACTGTCGGAGGGGTGGTACTGAGGGAGCGCCGCACTGTCGGAGGGGCGGTACTGTGGGAGCGCCGCACTGTCGGAGGGTTGGTACTGAGGGAGCGCCGCACTGTCGGAGGGGCAGCACTGAGGGAGCGCCGCACCGTCGGTGGGACAGTACTGCGGGAGCGCCGCACTGTCGGAGTGGCAGTACTGAGGGAGCGCCGCACTGTCGGAGGGGCAGTACTGAGGGAACGCCGCACTTTCAGAGGGGCAGTACTGAGGGAGCGCCGCACTGTCGGAGGGGCGGTACTGAGGGAGCGCCGCACTTTCAGAGGGGCAGCATTGAGGGAGCGCCGCACTGTCGGAGGGGCGTTACTGAGGGAGCGCCGCACTGTCGGAGGGGCAATACTGAGGGAGCGCCGCACTGTCGGAGGGGCGTTACTGAGGGAGCGCCGCACTGTCGGAGGGGCAGTACTGAGGGAGCGCCGCACTGTCGGAGGGGCGTTACTGAGGGAGCGCCGCACTGTCGGAGGGGCAGTACTGAGGGAGCGCCGCACTGTCGGAGAGGTGGTACTGAGGGAGCGCCGCACTGTCGGAGGGGCGGTACTGAGGGAGCGCCGCACTGTCGGAGGGGTGGTACTGAGGGAGCGCCGCAATGTCGGAGGGGCGGTACTGAGGGAGCGCCGCACTGTCGGAGGGTTCGTACTGAGGGAGCGCCGCACTGTCGGAGGGGCGGTACTGAGGGAGCGCCGCACTGTCGGAGGGGCAGTACTGAGGGAGCGCCGCACTGTCGGAGGGGCAGTACTGAGGGAGCGCCGCACTGTCGGAGGGTCAGTGCTGATGGAGCGCCGCACTGTCGGAGGGGCAGTACTGATGGGGCACTGCACTGTCGGTGGGGCAGTACTGAGGGAGCGCCGCACTGTTGGAGGAGCAGTACTGAGGGAGCGCCACACTGTCGGAGGGGCAGTACTGAGGGAGCGCCGCACTGTCGGAGGGGCAGTACTGAGTGAGCGCCGCACTGTCGGAGGGGCAGTACTGAGGGAGCGCCGCACTTTCAGAGGGGCAGTACTGAGGGAGCGCCACACTGTCGGAGGGGTGTTACTGAGGGAGCGCCGCACTGTCGGAGTGGTAGTACTGAGGGAGCGCCGCACTGTCGGAGGGGCAGTACTGAGGGAGCGCCGCACTGTCGGAGGGGCAGAACTGAGGGAGCGCCGCACTGTCGGAGGGGCAGTACTGAGGGAGCGCCGCACTGTCGGAGGGGCAGTACTGAGGGGGCGGCGCACTGTCGGAGGGGCAGTACTGAGGGAGCGGCGCACTTTCGGAGGGGCAGTACTGAGGGAGTGCCGCACTGTCGCAGGGTCAGTGCTGATGGAGCGCCGCACTGTCGGAGGGGCAGTACTGATGGGGCACTGCACTGTCGGTGGGGCAGTACTGAGGGAGCACCGCACTGTTGGAGGAGCAGTACTGAGGGAGCGCCGCACTGTCGGAGGGGCAGTACTGAGGGAGCGCCGCACTGTCGGAGGGGCAGTACTGAGGGAGCGCCGCACTGTCGGAGGGGCAGTACTGAGGGAGCGCCGCACCTTCAGAGGGGCAGTACTGAGGGAGCGCCGCACTGTCGGGGGGCGTTACCGAGGGAGCGCCGCACTGTCGGAGTGGTAGTACTGAGCAAGCGCCGCACTGTCGGAGGGGCAGTACTGAGGGAGCGCCGCACTGTCGGAGGGCAGTACTGAGGGAGCGCCGCACTGTCGGAGGGGCAGTACTGAGGGAGCACCGCACTGTCGGAGGGGCAGTACTGAGGGAGCGCTGCACCGTCGGAGGGACAGTACAGCGGGAGCGCCGCACTGTCGGAGGAACAGTACTGAGGGAGCGCCGCACTGTCGGAGGGGCAGTACTGAGGGAGCGCCGCACTGTCGGAGGGTCAGTACTGAGGGAGCGCCGCACTGTCGGAGGGGCAGTACTCAGGGAGCGCCGCACTGTCGGAGGGGCAGTACTGAGGGAGCGCCGCACTGTCGTAGAGGCAGTACTGAGGGAGGGCCGCACTTTCAGAGGGGCAGTACTGAGGGAGCGCCGCACTGTCGGAGGGGCGTTACTGAGGGAGCGCCGCACTGTCGGAGTGGTAGTACTGAGGGAGCGCCGCACTGTCGGAGGGGCAGTACAGAGGGAGCGCCGCACTGTCGGAGGGGCAGTACCGAGGGAGCGCTGCACTGTCGGAGGGGCAGTACTGAGGGAGCGCCGCACTGTCGGAGGGGCGTTACTGAGGGAGCGCCGCACTGTCGGAGGGGCAGTACTGAGGGAGCGCCGCAGTGTCAGAGAGGCGGTACTGAGGGAGCGCCGCACTGTCGGAGGAGCGGTACTGAGGGAGCGCCGCACTGTCGGAGGGGTGGTACTGAGGGAGCGCTGCACTGTCGGAATGGCAGTACTGAGGGTGCGCTGCACTGTCGGAGTGGCAGTACTGAGGGAGGGCCGCACTGTCTGAGGGGCAGTACTGAGGGAGCGCCGCACTGTCGGAGGGGCAGTACTGAGGGAGCGCCGCACTGTCGGAGGGGCAGTACTGAGGGGGCGGCGCACTGTCGGAGGGGCAGTACTGAGGGAGCGGCGCACTTTCGGAGGTGCAGTACTGAGGGAGTGCCGCACTGTCGGAGGGGCAGTACTGAGGGGGCGCCGCACTGTCCGAGGGGCGGTACTGAGGGAGCGCCGCACTGACGGAGGGGCAGTACTGAGGGAGCTCCGCACTGTCGGAGGGTCGGTACCGAGGGAGCGCCGCACTGTCGGAGGGGCAGTACTGAGGGAGCGCCGCACTGTCGGAGGGGCGTTACTGAGGGAGCGCCGCACTGTCGGAGGGGCGGTACTGAGGGAGCGCCGCACTGTCGGAGGGGTGGTACTGAGGGAGCGCCGCACTGTCGGAGGGGCGGTACTGAGGGAGCGCCGCACTGTCGGAGGGTTGGTACTGAGGGAGCGCCGCACTGTCGGAGGGGCATCACTGAGGGAGCGCCGCACTGTCGGAGGGGCAGTACTGAGGGAGCGCCGCACCATCGGCGGGACAGCACTGCGGGAGCGCCGCACTGTCGGAGGGGCAGTACTGAGGGAGCGCCGCACTGTCGGAGGGGCAGTACTGAGGGAGCACTGCACTGTCGGAGGGGCAGTACTGTGGGAGCGCCGCAATGTCGGAGGGGCAGTACTGGTGGAGCGGCGCACTTTCGGAGGGGCAGTACTGAGGGAGTGCCGCACTGTCGGAGGGGCAGTACTGAGGGGGTGCCGCACTGTCCGAGGGGCGGTACTGAGGGAGCGCCGCACTGACGGAGGGGCAGTACTGAGGGAGCGCCGCACTGTCGGAGGGTCGGCACTGAGGGAGCGCCGCACTGACGGAGGGGCAGTACTGAGGGAGCGCCGCACTGTCGGAGGGGCAGTAATGAGGGAGGGCCGCACTGTCGGAGGGGCGTTACTGAGGGAGCGCCGCACTGTCGGAGGGGCGGGTACTGAGGGAGCGCCGCACTGTCGAAGGGGCAGTACTGAGTGAGCGCCGCACTGTCGGAGGGTCAGTGCTGATGGAGCGCCGCACTGTCGGAGGGGCAGTACTGATGGGGCACTGCACTGTCGGTGGGGCTGTACTGAGGGGGCGCCGCACTGTTGGAGGAGCAGTACTGAGGGAGCGCCGCACTGTCGGAGGGGCAGTACTGAGGGAGCGCCGCACTGTCGGAGGGGCAGTACTGAGGCAGCGCCGCACTGTCGGAGGGGCAGTACTGAGGGGGCGGCGCACTGTCGGAGGGGCAGTACTGAGGGAGCGGCGCACTTTCAGAGGGGCAGTACTGAGGGAGCGCCGCACTGTCAGAGGGGCGTTACAGAGGGAGCGCCGCACTGTCGGATTGGTAGTACTGAGGGAGCGCCGCACTGTCGGAGGGGCAGTACTGAGGGAGCGCCGCACTGTCGGAGGGGCAGTACTGAGGGAGCGCCGCACTGTCGGAGGGGCAGTACTGAGGGGGCGGCGCACTGTCGGAGGGGCAGTACTGAGGGAGCGGCGCTCTTTCGGAGGGGCAGTACTGAGGGAGTGCCGCACTGTCGGAGGGGCAGTACTGAGGTGGCGCCGCACTGTCCGAGGGGCGGTACTGAGGGAGCGCCGCACTGACGGAGGGGCAGTACTGATGGAGCGCCGCACTGTCGGAGGGTCGGTACTGAGGGAGTGCCGCACAGACGGAGGGGCAGTACTGAGGGAGCGCCGCACTGTCGGAGGGGCGGTAAAGAGGGAGGGCCGCACTGTCGGAGGGGCGTAACTGAGGGAGCGCCGCACTGTCGGAGGGGCGGTACTGAGGGAGCGCCGCACTGTCGGAGGGTCGGTACTGAGGGAGCGCCGCACTGTCGGAGGGGCGGTACTGAGGGAGCACCGCGCTGTCGGAGGGGCAGTACTGAAGGAGCGCCGCACTGTCGGAGGGGCAGTACTGAGGGAGCGCCGCACCGTCGGAGGGACACTACAGTGGGAGCGCCGCACTGTCGGAGGAATAGTACTGAGGGAGCGCCGCACTGTCGGAGGGGCAGTACTGAGGGTGCGCCGCACTGCCGGAGGGTCAGTGCTGACGGAGCGCCGCACTGTCGCAGGGGCAGTACTGATGGGGCACTGCACTGTCGGTGGGGCAGTACTGAGGGAGCGCCGCACTGTTGGAGGAGCAGTACTGAGGGAGCGCCGCACTGTCGGAGGGGCAGTACTGAGGGAGCGCCGCACTGTCGGAGGGGCAGCACTGAGGGAGCGCCGCACTGTCGGAGGGGCAGTACTGAGGGAGCGCCGCACCGTCGGCGGGACAGTACAGCGGGAGCGCCGCACTGTCGGAGGGGCAGTACTGAGGGAGCGCCGCACTGTCGGAGGGGCAGTACTGAGGGAGCACTGCACTGTCGGAGGGGCAGTACTGTGGGAGCGCCGCAATGTCGGACGGGCAGTACTGATGGAGCGGCGCACTTTCGGAGGGGCAGTACTGAGGGAGTGCTGCACTGTCGGAGGGGCAGTACTGAGGGGGCGCCGCACTGTCCGAGGGGCGGTACTGAGGGAGCGCCGCACTGACAGAGGGGCAGTACTGAGGGAGCGCCGCACTGTGGGAGGGTCGGTACTGAGGGAGCGCCGCACTGACGGAGGGGCAGTACTGAGGGAGCGCCGCAATGTCGGAGGGGCAGTAATGAGGGAGGGCCGCACTGTCGGAGGGGCGTTACTGAGGGAGCGCCGCACTGTCGGAGGGGCGGTACTGAGGGAGCGCCGCACTGTCGGAGGGGCGGTACTGAGGGAGCGCCGCACTGTCGGAGGCTTGGTACTGAGGGAGCGCCGCACTGTCGGAGGGGCAGCACTCAGGGAGCGCCGCACTGTCGGAGGGGCAGTACTGAGGGAGCGCCGCACCGTCGGCGGGACAGTGCTGCGGGAGCGCCGCACTCTCGGAGGGGCAGTACTGAGGGAGCGCCGCACTGTCGGAGGGGCGGTACTGAGGGAGCGCCGCACTGTCGGAGGGGCAGTACTGAGGGAGCGCCGCACTGTCGGAGGGTCGGTACTGAGGGAGCGCCGCACTATCGGAGGGGCGTTACTGAGGGAGCGCCGCACTGTCGGAGGTGCAGTACTGAGGGAGCGCCGCACTGTCGGAGCGGCGGTACTGAGGGAGCGTCGCACTGTCGGAGGGGTGGTACTGAGGGAGCGCCGCACTGTCGGAGGGGCGGTACTGAGGGAGCGCCGCACTGTCGGAGGGTTGGTACTGAGGGAGCGCCGCACTGTCGGAGGGGCAGCACTGAGGGAGCGCCGCACCATCGGCGGGACAGTACTGCGGGAGCGCCGCACTGTCGGAGGGGCAGTACTGAGGGAGCGCCGCACTGTCGGAGGGGCAGTACTGAGGGAGCGCCGCACTTTCAGAGGGGCAGTACTGAGGGAGCGCCGCACTGTCGGAGGGGCGGTACTGAGGGAGCGCCGCACTTTCAGAGGGGCAGTACTGAGGGAGTGCAGCACTGTCGGAGGGGCGTTACTGAGGGAGCGCCGCACTGTCGGAGGGGCAGTACTGAGGGAGCGCCGCACTGTCGGAGCGGCGGTACTGAGGGAGCGTCGCACTGTCGGAGGGGTGGTACTGAGGGAGCGCCGCACTGTCGGAGGGGCGGTACTGTGGGAGCGCCGCACTGTCGGAGGGTTGGTACTGAGGGAGCGCCGCACTGTCGGAGGGGCAGCACTGAGGGAGCGCCGCACCGTCGGTGGGACAGTACTGCGGGAGCGCCGCACTGTCGGAGTGGCAGTACTGAGGGAGCGCCGCACTGTCGGAGGGCCAGTACTGAGGGAGCGCCGCACTTTCAGAGGGGCAGTACTGAGGGAGCGCCGCACTGTCGGAGGGGCGGTACTGAGGGAGCGCCGCACTTTCAGAGGGGCAGCACTGAGGGAGCGCCGCACTGTCGGAGGGGCGTTACTGAGGGAGCGCCGCACTGTCGGAGGGGCAATACTGAGGGAGCGCCGCACTGTCGGAGGGGCGTTACTGAGGGAGCGCCGCACTGTCGGAGGGGCAGTACTGAGGGAGCGCCGCACTGTCGGAGGGGCGTTACTGAGGGAGCGCCGCACTGTCGGAGGGGCAGTACTGAGGGAGCGCCGCACTGTCGGGGAGGTGGTACTGAGGAAGCGCCGCACTGTCGGAGGGGCAGTACTGAGGGAGCGCCGCACTGTCGGAGGGGTGGTACTGAGGGAGCGCCGCAATGTCGGAGAGGCGGTACTGAGGGAGCGCCGCACTGTCGGAGGGTTGGTACTGAGGGAGCGCCGCACTGTCGGAGGGGCGGTACTGAGGGAGCGCCGCACTGTCGGAGGGGCAGTACTGAGGGAGCGCCGCACTGTCGGAGGGGCAGTACTGAGGGAGCGCCGCACTGTCGGAGGGTCAGTGCTGATGGAGCGCCGCACTGTCGGAGGGGCAGTACTGATGGGGCACTGCACTGTCGGAGTGGCAGTACTGAGTGAGCGCCGCACTGTCGGAGGGGCTGTACTGAGGGAGCGCCGCACTTTCAGAGGGGCAGTACTGAGGGAGCGCCACACTGTCGGAGGGGCGTTACTGAGGGAGCGCCGCACTGTCGGAGTGGTAGTACTGAGGGAGCGCCGCACTGTCGGAGGGGCAGTACTGAGGGAGCGCCGCACTGTCGGAGGGGCAGAACTGAGGGAGCGCCGCACTGTCGGAGGGGCAGTACTGAGGGAGCGCCGCACTGTCGGAGGGGCAGTACTGAGGGGGCGGCGCACTGTCGGAGGGGCAGTACTGAGGGAGCGGCGCACTTTCGGAGGGGCAGTACTGAGGGAGTGCCGCACTGTCGCAGGGTCAGTGCTGATGGAGCGCCGAACTGTCGGAGGGGCAGTACTGATGGGGCACTGCACTGTCGGTGGGGCAGTACTGAGGGAGCGCCGCACTGTTGGAGGAGCAGTACTGAGGGAGCGCCGCACTGTCGGAGGGGCAGTACTGAGGGAGCGCTGCACTGTCGGAGGGGCAGTACTGAGGGAGCGCCGCACTGTCGGAGGGGCAGTACTGAGGGAGCGCCGCACCTTCAGAGGGGCAGTACTGAGGGAGCGCCGCACTGTCGGGGGGCGTTACCGAGGGAGCGCCGCACTGTCGGAGTGGTAGTACTGAGCAAGTGCCGCACTGTCGGAGGGGCAGTACTGAGGGAGCGCCGCACTGTCGGAGGGGCAGTACTGAGGGAGTGCCGCACTGTCGGAGGGGCAGTACTGAGGGAGCACCGCACTGTCGGAGGGGCAGTACTGAGGGAGCGCTGCACCGTCGGAGGGACAGTACAGCGGGAGCGCCGCACTGTCGGAGGAACAGTACTGAGGGAGCGCCGCACTGTCGGAGGGGCAGTACTGAGGGAGCGCCGCACTGTCGGAGGGTCAGTACTGAGGGAGCGCCGCACTGTCGGAGGGGCAGTACTCAGGGAGCGCCGCACTGTCGGAGGGGCAGTACTGAGGGAGCGCCGCACTGTCGTAGAGGCAGTACTGAGGGAGGGCCGCACTTTCAGAGGGGCAGTACTGAGGGAGCGCCGCACTGTCGGAGGGGCGTTACTGAGGGAGCGCCGCACTGTCGGAGTGGTAGTACTGAGGGAGCGCCGCACTGTCGGAGGGGCAGTACAGAGGGAGCGCCGCACTGTCGGAGGGGCAGTACCGAGGGAGCGCTGCACTGTCGGAGGGGCAGTACTGAGGGAGCGCCGCACTGTCGGAGGGGCGTTACTGAGGGAGCGCCGCACTGTCGGAGGGGCAGTACTGAGGGAGCACCGCACTGTCGGAGAGGCGGTACTGAGGGAGCGCCGCACTGTCGGAGGAGCGGTACTGAGGGAGCGCCGCACTGTCGGAGGGGTGGTACTGAGGGAGCGCCGCACTGTCGGAGGGGCAGTACTGAGGGAGCGCCACAATGTCGGAGGGGCAGTACTGAAGGAGCGCTGCACTGTCGGAATGGCAGTACTGAGGGTGCGCTGCACTGTCGGAGTGGCAGTACTGAGGGAGGGCCGCACTGTCAGAGGGGCCGTACTGAGGGAGCGCCGCACTGTCGGAGGGGCAGTACTGAGGCAGTGCCGCACTGTCAGAGGGGCAGTACTGAGGGAGCGCCGCAGTGTTGGAGGGGCAGTACTGAGGGAGCGCCGCACTGTCGGAGGGGCAGTACTGAGGGAGCGCCGCACTGTCGGAGGGGCAGTACTGAGGGGGCGGCGCACTGTCGGAGGGGCAGTACTGAGGGAGCGGCGCACTTTCGGAGGGGCAGTACTGAGGGAGTGCCGCACTGTCGGAGGGGCAGTACTGAGGGGGCGCCGCACTGTCCGAGGGGCGCTACTGAGGGAGCGCCGCACTGACGGAGGGGCAGTACTGAGGGAGCGCCGCACTGTCGGAGGGTCGGGTACCGAGGGAGCGCCGCACTGTCGGAGGGGCAGTACTGAGGGAGCGCCGCACTGTCGGAGGGGCGTTACTGAGGGAGCGCCGCACTGTCGGAGGGGCGGTACTGAGGGAGCGCCGCACTGTCGGAGGGGTGGTACTGAGGGAGCGCCGCACTGTCGGAGGGGCGGAACTGAGGGAGCGCCGCACTGTCGGAGGGTTGGTACTGAGGGAGCGCCGCACTGTCGGAGGGGCATCACTGAGGGAGCGCCGCACTGTCGGAGGGGCAGTACTGAGGGAGCGCCGCACCATCGGCGGGACAGCACTGCGGGAGTGCCGCACTGTCGGAGGGGCAGTACTGAGGGAGCGCCGCACTGTCGGAGGGGCAGTACTGAGGGAGCACTGCACTGTCGGAGGGGCAGTACTGTGGGAGCGCCGCAATGTCGGAGGGGCAGTACTGGTGGAGCGGCGCACTTTCGGAGGGGCAGTACTGAGGGAGTGCCGCACTGTCGGAGGGGCAGTACTGAGGGGGCGCCGCACTGTCCGAGGGGCGGTACTGAGGGAGCGCCGCACTGACGGAGGGGGCAGTACTGAGGGAGCGCCGCACTGTCGGAGGGTCGGCACTGAGGGAGCGCCGCACTGACGGAGGGGCACTACTGAGGGAGCGCCGCACTGTCGGAGGGGCAGTAATGAGGGAGGGCCGCACTGTCGGAGGGGCGTTACTGAGGGAGCGCCGCACTGTCGGAGGGGCGGTACTGAGGGAGCGCCGCACTGTCGAAGGGGCAGTACTAAGCGAGCGCCGCACTGTCGGAGGGTCAGTGCTGATGGAGCGCCGCACTGTCGAGGGGCAGTACTGATGGGGCACTGCACTGTCGGTGGGGCAGTACTGAGGGGGCGCCGCACTGTTGGAGGAGCAGTACTGAGGGAGCGCCGCACTGTCGGAGGGGCAGTACTGAGGGAGCGCCGCACTGTCGGAGGGGCAGTACTGAGGGAGCGCCGCACTGTCGGAGGGGCAGTACTGAGGGGGCGGCGCACTGTCGGAGGGGCAGTACTGAGGGAGCGGCGCACTTTCAGAGGGGCAGTACTGAGGGAGCGCCGCACTGTCGGAGGGGCGTTACAGAGGGAGCGCCGCACTGTCGGATTGGTAGTACTGAGGGAGCGCCGCACTGTCGGAGGGGCAGTACTGAGGGAGCGCCGCACTGTCGGAGGGGCAGTACTGAGGGAGCGCCGCACTGTCGGAGGGGCAGTACTGAGGGGGCGGCGCACTGTCGGAGGGGCAGTACTGAGGGAGCGGCGCTCTTTCGGAGGGGCAGTACTGAGGGAGTGCCGCACTGTCGGAGGGGCAGTACTGAGGTGGCGCCGCACTGTCCGAGGGGCGGTACTGAGGGAGCGCCGCACTGACGGAGGGGCAGTACTGATGGAGCGCCGCACTGTCGGAGGGTCGGTACTGAGGGAGTGCCGCACAGACGGAGGGGCAGTACTGAGGGAGCGCCGCACTGTCGGAGGGGCGGTAAAGAGGGAGGGCCGCACTGTCGGAGGGGCGTAACTGAGAGAGCGCCGCACTGTCGTAGGGGCGGTACTGAGGGAGCGCCGCACTGTCGGAGGGTCGGTACTGAGGGAGCGCCGCACTGTCGGAGGGGCGGTACTGAGGGAGCACCGCGCTGTCGGAGGGGCAGTACTGAGGGAGCGCCGCACTGTCGGAGGGGCAGTACTGAGGGAGCGCCGCACCGTCGGAGGGACACTACAGTGGGAGCGCCGCACTGTCGGAGGAATAGTACTGAGGGAGCGCCGCACTGTCGGAGGGGCAGTACTGAGGGTGCGCTGCACTGCCGGAGGGTCAGTGCTGACGGAGCGCCGCACTGTCGCAGGGGCAGTACTGATGGGGCACTGCACTGTCGGTGGGGCAGTACTGAGGGAGCGCCGCACTGTTGGAGGAGCAGTACTGAGGGAGCGCCGCACTGTCGGAGGGGCAGTACTGAGGGAGCGCCGCACTGTCGGAGGGGCAGCACTGAGGGAGCGCCGCACTGTCGGAGTGGTAGTACTGAGGGAGCGCCGCACTGTCGGAGGGGCAGTACTGAGGGAGCGCCGCACTGTTGGAGGAGCAGTACTGAGGGAGCGCCGCACTGTCGGAGGGGCAGCACTGCGGGAGCGCCGCACTGTCGGTGGGGCAGTACTGAGGGAGCACTGCACTGTCGGAGGGGCAGTACTGTGGGAGCGCCGCAATGTCGGACGGGCAGTACTGATGGAGCGGCGCACTTTCGGAGGGGCAGTACTGAGGGAGTGCTGCACTGTCGGAGGGGCAGTACTGAGGGGGCGCCGCACTGTCCGAGGGGCGGTACTGAGGGAGCGCCGCACTGACAGAGGGGCAGTACTGAGGGAGCGCCGCACTGTGGGAGGGTCGGTACTGAGGGAGCGCCGCAATGTCGGAGGGGCAGTAATGAGGGAGGGCCGCACTGTCGGAGGGGCGTTACTGAGGGAGCGCCGCACTGTCGGAGGGGCGGTACTGAGGGAGCGCCGCACTGTCGGAGGGTCGGTACTGAGGGAGCGCCGCACTGTTGGAGGGGCGGTACTGAGGGAGCACCGCACTGTCGGAGGGGCAGTACTGAGGGAGCGCCGCACTGTCGGAGGGGCAGTACTGAGGGAGCGCCGCACTGTCGGAGGAACAGTACTGAGGGAGCGCCGCACTGTCGGAGGGGCAGTACTGAGGGAGCGCCGCACTGTCGGAGGGTCAGTGCTGATGGAGCGCCGCACTGTCGGAGGGGCAGTACTGATGGGGCACTGCACTGTCGGTGGGGCAGTACTGAGGGAGCGCCGCACTGTCGGAGGAGCAGTACTGAGGGAGCGCCGCACTGTCGGAGGGGCAGTACTGAGGGAGCGCCGCACTGTCGGAGGGGCAGTACTGAGGGAGCGCCGCACTGTCGGAGGGGCAGTACTGAGGGAGCGCCGCACTTTCAGAGGGGCAGTAATGAGGGAGCGCCGCACTGTCGGAGGGGCGTTACTGAGGGAGCGCCGCACTGTCGGAGTGGTAGTACTGAGGGAGCACGGCACTGTCGGAGGGCAGTACTGAGGGAGCGCCGCACAGTCGGAGGGGCGTTACTGAGGGAGCGCCGCACTGTCGGAGGGGCAGTACTGAGGGAGCGCCGCACTGTCGGAGGGGCGTTACTGAGGGAGCGCCGCACTGTCGGAGGGGCAGTACTGAGGGATCGCCGTACTTTCGGTGAGGCAGTACTGAGGGAGCGCCGCACTGTCGGAGGGGCGGTACTGAGGGAGCGCCGCACTGTCGGAGGGGTGGTACTGAGGGAGCGCCGCACTGTCGGAGGGGCGGGTACTGAGGGAGCGCCGCACTGTCGGAGGGTTGGTACTGAGGGAGCGCCGCACTGTCGGAGGGGCAGCACTGAGGGAGTGCCGCACTTTCGGAGGGGCGGTACTGAGGGAGCGCCGCACTGTCGGAGGGTTGGTACTGAGGGAGCGCCGCACTGTCGGAGCGGCGGTACTGAGGGAGCACCGCACTGTCGGAGGGGCAGTACTGAGGGAGCACCGCACTGTCGGAGGGGCAGTACTGAGGGAGCGCCGCACCGTCGGAGGGACACTACAGCGGGAGCGCCGCACTGTCGGAGGAATAGTACTGAGGGAGCGCCGCACTGTCGGAGGGGCAGTACTGAGGGAGCGCCGCACTGTCGGAGGGTCAGTGCTGACGGAGCGCCACACTGTCGGAGGGGCAGTACTGATGGGGCACTGCACTGTCGGTGGGGCAGTACTGAGGGAGCGCCGCACTGTTGGAGGAGCAGTACTGAGGGAGCGCCGCACATTCGGAGGGGCAGTACTGAGGGAGCGCCGCACTGTCGGAGGGGCAGTACTGAGGGAGCGCCGCACTGTCGGAGGGGCAGGTCTGAGGGAGCGCCGCACTTTCAGAGGGGCAGTACTGAGGGAGCGCCGCACTGTCGGAGGGGCGTTACTGAGTGAGCGCCGCACTGTCGGAGTGGTAGTACTGAGGGAGCGCCACACTGTCGGAGGGGCAGTACTGAGGGAGCGCCGCACTGTCGGAGGGGCGTTACTGAGGGAGCGCCGCACTGTCGGAGGGGCAGTACTGAGGGAGCGCCGCACTGTCGGAG
The DNA here is from genome assembly GCF_052327205.1 of Somniosus microcephalus. NCBI lineage: Eukaryota > Metazoa > Chordata > Chondrichthyes > Squaliformes > Somniosidae > Somniosus > Somniosus microcephalus. The sequence goes on along the minus strand of NW_028225185.1, from coordinate 23,970,346 downwards.
GGGCAGTACTGAGGGAGCGCCGCACTGTCGGAGGGGCGTTACTGAGGGAGCGCCGCACTGTCGGAGGGGCGGTACTGAGGGAGCGCCGCACTGTCGGAGGGGTGGTACTGAGGGAGCGCCGCACTGTCGGAGGGGCGGTACTGAGGGAGCGCCGCACTGTCGGAGGGTTGGTACTGAGGGAGCGCCGCACTGTCGGAGGGGCAGCACTGAGGGAGCGCCGCACTGTCAGAGGGGCAGTACTGAGGGAGCGCCGCACCGTCGGCGGAACAGTACTGCGGGAGCGACGCACTGTCGGAGGGGCAGTACTGAGGGCGCGCCACACTGTCAGAGGGGCAGTACTGAGGGAGCGCCGCACCGTCGGCGGGACAGTACTGCGGGAGCGACGCACTGTCAGAGGGGCAGTACTGAGGGCGCGCCACACTGTCGGAGGGGCAGTACTGTGGGAGCGCCGCAATGTCGGAGGGGCAGTACTGATGGAGCGGCGCTCTTTCGGAGGGGCAGTACTGAGGGAGTGCCGCACTGTCGGAGGGGCAGTACTGAGGGAGCGCCGCACTGTCGGAGGGGCAGTACTGAGGGCGTGCCGCACCGTCGGAGGGACAGTACAGCGGGAGCACCGCACTGTCGGAGGAACAGTACTGAGGGAGCGCCGCACTGTCGGAGGGGCAGTACTGATGGAGCGCCGCACTGTCGGAGGGTCAGTGCTGATGGAGCGCCGCACTGTCGGAGGGGCAGTACTGATTAGGCACTGCACTGTCGGTGGGGCAGTACTGAGGGAGCGCCGCACTGTCGGAGGAGCAGTACTGAGGGAGCGCCGCACTGTCGGAGGGGCAGTACTGAGGGAGCGCCGCACTGTCGGAGGGGCAGTACAGAGGGAGCGCCGCACTGTCGGAGAGGCAGTACTGAGGGAGCGCTGCACTTTCAGAGGGGCAGTACTGAGGGAGCGCCGCACTGTCGGAGGGGCGTCACTGAGGGAGCGCCGCACTGTCGGAGGGGCGTTACTGAGGGAGCGCCGCACTGTCGGAGGGGCGTTACTGAGGGAGCGCCGCACTGTCGGAGGGGCGTTACTGAGGGAGCGCTGCACTGTCGGAGGGGCAGTACTGAGGGAGCGCCGCACTGTCGGAGGGGCAGTACTGAGGGAGCGCCGCACTGTCGGAGGGGCGTTACTGAGGGAGCGCCGCACTGTCGGAGGGGCGGTACTGAGGGAGCGCCGCACTGTCGGAGAGGCGGTACTGAGGGAGCGCCGCACTGTCGGAGCGGCGGTACTGAGGGAGCGTCACACTGTCGGAGGGGTGGTACTGAGGGAGCGCCGCACTGTCGGAGGGGCGGTACTGAGGGAGCGCCGCACTGTCGGAGGGTTGGTACTGAGGGAGCGCCGCACTGTCGGAGGGGTAGCACTGAGGGAGCGCCGCACTGTCGGAGGGGCAGTACTGAGGGAGCGCCGCACTTTCAGAGGGGCAGTACTGAGGGAGCTCCGCACCGTCGGAGGGGCGGTACTGAGGGAGCGCCGCACTTTCAGAGGGGCAGTACTGAGGGAGCGCCGCACTGTCGGAGGGTCAGTGCTGACGGAGCGCCACACTGTCGGAGGGGCAGTACTGATGGGGCACTGCACTGTCGGTGGGGCAGTACTGAGGGAGCGCCGCACTGTTGGAGGAGCAGTACTGAGGGAGCGCCGCACATTCGGAGGGGCAGTACTGAGGGAGCGCCGCACTGTCGGAGGGGCAGTACTGAGGGAGCGCCGCACTGTCGGAGGGGCAGGTCTGAGGGAGCGCCGCACTTTCAGAGGGGCTGTACTGAGGGAGCGCCGCACTGTCGGAGGGGCGTTACTGAGTGAGCGCCGCACTGTCGGAGTGGTAGTACTGAGGGAGCGCCACACTGTCGGAGGGGCAGTACTGAGGGAGCGCCGCACTGTCGGAGGGGCGTTACTGAGGGAGCGCCGCACTGTCGGAGGGGCAGTACTGAGGGAGCGCCGCACTGTCGGAGGGGCAGTACTGAGGGTGCGCCGCACTGTCGGAGGGGCGTTACTGAGGGAGCGCCGCACTGTCGGAGGGGCGGTACTGAGGGAGCGCCGCACTGTCGGAGGGGTGGTACTGAGGGAGCGCCGCACTGTCGGAGGGGCGGTACTGAGGGAGCGCCGCACTGTCGGAGGGTTGGTACTGAGGGAGCGCCGCACTGTCGGAGGGGCAGCACTGAGGGAGCGCCGCACTGTCAGAGGGGCAGTACTGAGGGAGCGCCGCACCGTCGGCGGAACAGTACTGCGGGAGCGACGCACTGTCGGAGGGGCAGTACTGAGGGCGCGCCACACTGTCAGAGGGGCAGTACTGAGGGAGCGCCGCACCGTCGGCGGGACAGTACTGCGGGAGCGACGCACTGTCAGAGGGGCAGTACTGAGGGCACGCCACACTGTCGGAGGGGCAGTACTGTGGGAGCGCCGCAATGTCGGAGGGGCAGTACTGATGGAGCGGCGCACTTTCGGAGGGGCAGTACTGAGGGAGTGCCGCACTGTCGGAGGGGCAGTACTGAGGGAGCGCCGCACTGTCGGAGGGGCAGTACTGAGGGAGCGCCGCACCGTCGGAGGGACAGTACAGCGGGTGCACCGCACTGTCGGCGGAACAGTACTGAGGGAGCGTCGCACTGTCGGAGGGGCAGTACTGAGGGAGCGCCGCACTGTCGGAGGGTGAGTGCTGATGGAGCGCCGCACTGTCGGAGGGGCAGTACTGATTAGGCACTGCACTGTCGGTGGGGCAGTACTGAGGGAGCGCCGCACTGTCGGAGGAGCAGTACTGAGGGAGCGCCGCACTGTCGGAGGGGCAGTACTGAGGGAGCGCCGCACTGTCGGAGGGGCAGTACAGAGGGAGCGCCGCACTGTCGGAGAGGCAGTACTGAGGGAGCGCCGCACTTTCAGAGGGGCAGTACTGAGGGAGCGCCGCACTGTCGGAGGGGCGTTACTGAGAGAGCGCCGCACTGTCGGAGTGGTAGTACTGAGGGAGCGCCGCACTGTCGGAGGGGCAGTTCTGAGGGAGCGCCGCACTGTCGGAGGGGCGTTACTGAGGGAGCGCCGCACTGTCGGAGGGGCAGTACTGAGGGAGCGCCGCAGTGTCAGAGGGGCACTACTCAGGGAGCGCCGCACTGTCGGAGGGGCGTTACTGAGGGAGCGCCGCACTGTCGGAGGGGCAGTACTGAGGGAGCGCCGCACTGTCGGAGAGGCGGTACTGAGGGAGCGCCGCACTGTCGGAGGTGTGGTACTGAGGGAGCGCCGCACTGTCGGAGGGGCGGTACTGAGGGAGCGCCGCACTGTCGGAGGGGCAGCACTGAGGGAGCGCCGCACTGTCGGAGGGGCAGTACTGAGGGAGCGCCGCACTGTCGGAGGGGCAGTACTGAGGGAGCGCTGCACTGTCGGAGAGGCGGTACTGAGGGAGCGCCGCACTGTCGGAGCGGCGGTACTGAGGGAGCGTCGCACTGTCGGAGGGGTGGTACTGAGGGAGCGCCGCACTGTCGGAGGGGCGGTACTGAGGGAGCGCCGCACTGTCGGAGGGATGGTACTGAGGGAGCGCCGCACTGTCGGAGGGGCAGCACTGAGGGAGCGCCGCACTGTCGGAGGGGCAGTACTGAGGGAGCGCCGCACTTTCAGAGGGGCAGTACTGAGGGAGCGCCGCACTGTCGGAGGGGCGTTACTGAGGGAGCGCCGCACTGTCGGAGTGGTAGTACTGAGGGAGCGCCGCACTGTCGGAGGGGCAGTACTGAGGGAGCGCCGCACTGTCGGAGGGGCGTTACTGAGGGAGCGCCGCACTGTCGGAGGGGCGTTACTGAGGGAGCGCCGCACTGTCAGAGGGGCAGTACTGAGGGAGCGCCGCACTGTCGGAGAGGCGGGTACTGAGGGAGCGCCGCACTGTCGGAGCGGCGGTACTGAGGGAGCGCCGCACTGTCGGAGGTGTGGTACTGAGGGAGCGCCGCACTGTCGGAGGGGCGGTACTGAGGGAGCGCCGCACTGTCGGAGGGTTGCTACTGAGGGAGCACCGCACTTTCGGAGGGGCAGCACTGAGGGAGCGCCGCACTGTCGGAGGGGCAGTACTGAGGGAGCGCCGCACTGTCGGAGGGGCAGTACTGAGGGAGCGCCGCACTGTCGGAGGGGCGGTACTGAGGGAGCGCCGCACTGTCGGAGGGGCAGTACTGAGGGAGCGTCGCACTGTCGGAGGGGCGGTACTGAGGGAGCGCCGCACTGTCGGAGGTGTGGTACTGAGGGAGCGCCGCACTGTCGGAGGGGCGGTACTGAGGGAGCGCCGCACTGTCGGAGGGTCGGTACTGAGGGAGCGCCGCACTGTCGGAGGGGCAGCACTGAGGGAGCGCCGCACTGTCGGAGGGGCAGTACTGAGGGAGCGCCGCACCGTCGGCGGGACAGTACTGCGGGAGCGCCGCTCTCTCGGAGGGGCAGTACTGAGGGAGCGCCGCACTGTCGGAGGGGCAGTACTGAGGGAGCGCCGCACTGTCGGAGGGGCAGTACTGAGGGAGCGCCGCACTGTCGGAGGGGCAGTACTGAGGGAGCGCCGCACTGTCGGAGGGGCGTTACTGAGGGAGCGCCGCACTGTCGGAGGGGCAGTACTGAGGGAGCGCCGCACTGTCGGAGCGGCGGTACTGAGGGAGCGTCGCACTGTCGGAGGGGTGGTACTGAGGGAGCGCCGCACTGTCGGAGGGGCAGCACTGAGGGAGCGCCGCACCGTCGGCAGGACAGTACTGCGGGAGCGCCGCACTGTCGGAGGGGCGTTACTGAGGGAGCGCCGCACTGTCGGAGGGGCAGTACTGAGGGAGCGCCGCACTGTCGGAGAGGTGGTACTGAGGGAGTGCCGCACTGTCGGAGGGGCGGTACTGAGGGAGCGCCGCACTGTCGGAGGGGTGGTACTGAGGGAGCGCCGCACTGTCGGAGGGGCGGTACTGAGGGAGCGCCGCACTGTCGGAGGGTTGGTACTGAGGGAGCGCCGCACTGTCGGAGGGGCGGTACTGAGGGAGCGCCGCACTGTCGGAGGGGCAGTACTGAGGGAGCGCCGCACTGTCGGAGGGGCAGTACTGAGGGAGCGCCGCACTGTCGGAGGGTCAGTGCTGATGGAGCGCCGCACTGTCGGAGGGGCAGTACTGATGGGGCACTGCACTGTCGGTGGGGCAGTACTGAGGGAGCGCCGCACTGTTGGAGGAGCAGTACTGAGGGAGCGCCGCACTGTCGGAGGGGCAGTACTGAGGGAGCGCCGCACTGTCGGAGGGGCAGTACTGAGTGAGCGCCGCACTGTCGGAGGGGCAGTACTGAGGGAGCGCCGCACTTTCAGAGGGGCAGTACTGAGGGAGCGCCGCACTGTCGGAGGGGCGTTACTGAGGGAGCGCCGCACTGTCGGAGTGGTAGTACTGAGGGAGCGCCGCACTGTCGGAGGGGCAGTACTGAGGGAGCGCCGCACTGTCGGAGGGGCAGAACTGAGGGAGCGCCGCACTGTCGGAGGGGCAGTACTGAGGGAGCGCCGCACTGTCGGAGGGGCAGTACTGAGGGGGCGGCGCACTGTCGGTGGGGCAGTACTGAGGGAGCGGCGCACTTTCGGAGGGGCAGTACTGAGGGAGTGCCGCACTGTCGGAGGGGCAGTACTGAGGGGGCGCCACACTGTCCGAGGGGCGGTACTGAGGGAGCGCCGGACTGACGGAGGGGCAGTACTGATGGAGCGCCGCACTGTCGGAGTGTCGGTACTGAGGGAGTGCCGCACAGACGGAGGGGCAGTACTGAGGGAGCGCCGCACTGTCGGAGGGGCGGTAATGAGGGAGGGCCGCACTGTCGGAGGGGCGTTACTGAGGGAGCGCCGCACTTTCGGAGGGGCGGTACTGAGGGAGCGCCGCACTGTCGGAGGGTCGGTACTGAGGGAGCGCCGCACTGTCGGAGGGGCAGTACTGAGGGAGTGCCGCACCGTCGGAGGGACACTACAGCGGGAGCGCCGCACTGTCGGAGGAATAGTACTGAGGGAGCGCCGCACTGTCGGAGGGGCAGTACTGAGGTAGCGCCGCACTGTCGGAGGGTCAGTGCTGACGGAGCGCTGCACTGTCGGAGGGGCAGTACTGATGGGGCACTGCACTGTCGGAGGGGCGTTACTGAGGGAGCGCCGCACTGTCGGAGGGTCGGTACTGAGGGAGCGCCGCACTGTTGGAGGGGCGGTACTGAGGGAGCACCGCACTGTCGGAGGGGCAGTATTGAGGGAGCGCCGCACTGTCGGAGGGGCAGTACTGAGGGAGCGCCGCACCGTCGGAGGGACAGGACAGCGGGAGCGCCGCACTGTCGGAGGGGCAGTACTGAGGGAGCGCCGCACTGTCGGAGGGGCAGTACTGAGTGAGCGCCGCACTGTCGGAGGCGCAGTAATGAGGGAGCGCCGCACTTTCAGAGGGGCAGTACTGAGGGAGCGCCGCACTGTCGGAGGGGCGTTACTGAGGGAGCGCCGCACTGTCGGAGTGGTAGTACTGAGGGAGCGCCGCACTGTCGGAGGGGCAGTACTGAGGGAGCGCCGCACTGTCGGAGGGGCAGAACTGAGGGAGCGCCGCACTGTCGGAGGGGCAGTACTGAGGGAGCGCCGCACTGTCGGAGGGGCAGTACTGAGGGGGCGGCGCACTGTCGGTGGGGCAGTACTGAGGGAGCGGCGCACTTTCGGAGGGGCAGTACTGAGGGAGTGCCGCACTGTCTGAGGGGCATTATTGAGGGGGCGCCACAATGTCCGAGGGGCGGTACTGAGGGAGCGCCGCACTGACGGAGGAGCAGTACTGATGGAGCGCCGCACTGTCGGAGGGTCGGTACTGAGGGAGTGCCGCACAGATGGAGGGGCAGTACTGAGGGAGCGCCGCACTGTCGGAGGGGTGGTAATGAGGGAGGGCCGCACTGTCGGAGGGGCGTTACTGAGGGAGCGCCGCACTTTCGGAGGGGCGGTACTGAGGGAGCGCCGCACTGTCGGAGGGTCGGTACTGAGGGAGCGCCGCACTGTCGGAGGGGCGGTACTGAGGGAGCACCGCACTGTCGGAGGGGCAGTGCTGAGGGAGTGCCGCACCGTCGGAGGGACACTACAGCGGGAGCGCCGCACTGTCGGAGGAATAGTACTGAGGGAGCGCCGCACTGTCGGAGGGGCAGTACTGATGGGGCACTGCACTGTCGGAGGGGCGTTACTGAGGGAGCGCCGCACTGTCGGAGGGTCGGTACTGAGGGAGCGCCGCACTGTTGGAGGGGCGGTACTGAGGGAGCACCGCACTGTCGGAGGGGCAGTATTGAGGGAGCGCCGCACTGTCGGAGGGGCAGTACTGAGGGAGCGCCGCACCGTCGGAGGGACAGGACAGCGGGAGCGCCGCACTGTCGGAGGAACAGTACTGAGGGAGCGCCGCACTGTCGGAGGGGCGGTACTGAGGGAGCGCCGCACTGTCGGAGGGTTGGTACTGAGGGAGCGCCGCACTGTCGGAGGGGTAGCACTGAGGGAGCGCCGCACTGTCGGAGGGGCAGTACTGAGGGAGCGCCGCACCGTCGGCGGGACAGTACTGCAGGAGCGCCGCACTCACGGAGGGGCAGTACCGAGGGAGCGCCGCACTGTCGGAGGGGCAGTACTGAGGGAGCGCCGCACTGTCGGAGGGGCAGTACTGAGGGAGCGCCGCACTGTCGGAGGGGCGGTACTGAGGGAGCGCCGCACTGTCGGAGGGGCGTTACTGAGGGAGCGCCGCACTGTCGGAGGGGCAGTACTGAGGGAGCGCCGCACTGTCGGAGCGGCGGTACTGAGGGAGCGTCGCACTGTCGGAGGGGTGGTACTGAGGGAGCGCCGCACTGTCGGAGGGGCGGTACTGAGGGAGCGCCGCACTGTCGGAGGGTTGGTACTGAGGGAGCGCCGCACTGTCGGAGGGGCAGCACTGAGGGAGCGCCGCACCGTCGGCGGGACAGTACTGCGGGAGCGCCGCACTGTCGGAGGGGCAGTACTGAGGGAGCGCCGCACTGTCGGAGGGGCAGTACTGAGGGAGCGCCGCACTTTCAGAGGGGCAGTACTGAGGGAGCGCCGCACTGTCGGAGGGGCGGTACTGAGGGAGCGCCGCACTTTCAGCGGGGCAGTACTGAGGGAGCGCCGCACTGTCGGAGGGGCGTTACTGAGGGAGCGCCGCACTGTCGGAGGGGCAGTACTGAGGGAGCGCCGCACTGTCGGAGGGGCGTTACTGAGGGAGCGCCGCACTGTCGGAGGGGCAGGACTGAGGGAGCGCCGCACTGTCGGAGGGGCGTTACTGAGGGAGCGCCGCACTGTCGGAGGGGCAGTACTGAGGGAGCGCCGCACTGTCGGAGAGGTGGTACTGAGGGAGTGCCGCACTGTCGGAGGGGTGGTACTGAGGGAGCGCCGCACTGTCGGAGGGGTGGTACTGAGGGAGCGCCGCACTGTCGGAGGGGCGGTACTGAGGGAGCGCCGCACTGTCGGAGGGTTGGTACTGAGGGAGCGCCGCACTGTCGGAGGGGCGGTACTGAGGGAGCGCCGCACTGTCGGAGGGGCAGTACTGAGGGAGCGCCGCACTGTCGGAGGGGCAGTACTGAGGGAGCGCCGCACTGTCGGAGGGTCAGTGCTGATGGAGCGCCGCACTGTCGGAGGGGCAGTACTGATGGGGCACTGCACTGTCGGTGGGGCAGTACTGAGGGAGCGCCGCACTGTTGGAGGAGCAGTACTGAGGGAGCGCCGCACTGTCGGAGGGGCAGTACTGAGGGAGCGCCGCACTGTCGGAGGGGCAGTACTGAGTGAGCGCCGCACTGTCGGTGGTGCAGTACTGAGGGAGCGCCGCACTTTCAGAGGGGCAGTACTGAGGGAGCGCCGCACTGTCGGAGGGGCGTTACTGAGGGAGCGCCGCACTGTCGGAGTGGTAGTACTGAGGGAGCGCCGCACTGTCGGAGGGGCAGTACTGAGGGAGCGCCGCACTGTCGGAGGGGCAGAACTGAGGGAGCGCCGCACTGTCGGAGGGGCAGTACTGAGGGAGCGCCGCACTTTCGGAGGGGCAGTACTGAGGGGGCGGCGCACTGTCGGTGGGGCAGTACTGAGGGAGCGGCGCACTTTCGGAGGGGCAGTACTGAGGGAGTGCCGCACTGTCGGAGGGGCAGTACTGAGGGGGCGCCACACTGTCCGAGGGGCGGTACTGAGGGAGCGCCGCACTGACGGAGGGGCAGTACTGATGGAGCACCGCACTGTCGGAGGGTCGGTACTGAGGGAGTGCCGCACAGACGGAGGGGCAGTACTGAGGGAGCGCCGCACTGTCGGAGGGGCGGTAATGAGGGAGGGCCGCACTGTCGGAGGGGCGTTACTGAGGGAGCGCCGCACTTTCGGAGGGGCGGTACTGAGGGAGCGCCGCACTGTCGGAGGGTCGGTACTGAGGGAGCGCCGCACTGTCGGAGGGTCGGTACTGAGGGAGCGCCGCACTGTCGGAGGGGCGGTACTGAGGGAGCACCGCACTGTCGGAGGGGCAGTACTGAGGGAGCGCCGCACTGTCGGAGGGGCAGTACTGAGGGAGTGCCGCACCGTCGGAGGGACACTACAGCGGGAGCGCCGCACTGTCGGAGGAATAGTACTGAGGGAGCGCCGCACTGTCGGAGGGGCAGTACTGAGGTAGCGCCGCACTGTCGGAGGGTCAGTGCTGACGGAGCGCTGCACTGTCGGAGGGGCAGTACTGATGGGGCACTGCACTGTCGGAGGGGCGTTACTGAGGGAGCGCCGCACTGTCGGAGGGTCGGTACTGAGGGAGCGCCGCACTGTTGGAGGGGCGGTACTGAGGGAGCACCGCACTGTCGGAGGGGCAGTATTGAGGGAGCGCCGCACTGTCGGAGGGGCAGTACTGAGGGAGCGCCGCACCGTCGGAGGGACAGGACAGCGGGAGCGCCGCACTGTCGGAGGGGCAGTACTGAGGGAGCGCCGCACTGTCGGAGGGGCAGTACTGAGGGAGTGCCGCACCGTCGGAGGGACACTACAGCGGGAGCGCCGCACTGTCGGAGGAATAGTACTGAGGGAGCGCCGCACTGTCGGAGGGGCAGTACTGAGGTAGCGCCGCACTGTCGGAGGGTCAGTGCTGACGGAGCGCTGCACTGTCGGAGGGGCAGTACTGAGGGAGCGCCGCACTGTCGGAGGGTTGGTACTGAGGGAGCGCCGCACTGTCGGAGGGGCAGCACTGAGGGAGCGCCGCACTGTCGGAGGGGCAGTACTGAGGGAGCGCCGCACCGTCGGCGGGACAGTACTGCAGGAGCGCCGCACTCACGGAGGGGCAGTACCGAGGGAGCGCCGCACTGTCGGAGGGGCAGTACTGAGGGAGCGCCGCACTGTCGGAGGGGCAGTACTGAGGGAGCGCCGCACTGTCGGAGGGGCGGTACTGAGGGAGCGCCGCACTGTCGGAGGGGCGTTACTGAGGGAGCGCCGCACTGTCGGAGGGGCAGTACTGAGGGAGCGCCGCACTGTCGGAGCGGCGGTACTGAGGGAGCGTCGCACTGTCGGAGGGGTGGTACTGAGGGAGCGCCGCACTGTCGGAGGGGCGGTACTGAGGGAGCGCCGCACTGTCGGAGGGTTGGTACTGAGGGAGCGCCGCACTGTCGGAGGGGCAGCACTGAGGGAGCGCCGCACCGTCGGCGGGACAGTACTGCGGGAGCGCCGCACTGTCGGAGGGGCAGTACTGAGGGAGCGCCGCACTGTCGGAGGGGCAGTACTGAGGGAGCGCCGCACTTTCAGAGGGGCAGTACTGAGGGAGCGCCGCACTGTCGGAGGGGCGGTACTGAGGGAGCGCCGCACTTTCAGCGGGGCAGTACTGAGGGAGCGCCGCACTGTCGGAGGGGCGTTACTGAGGGAGCGCCGCACTGTCGGAGGGGCAGTACTGAGGGAGCGCCGCACTGTCGGAGGGGCGTTACTGAGGGAGCGCCGCACTGTCGGAGGAGCAGGACTGAGGGAGCGCCGCACTGTCGGAGGGGCGTTACTGAGGGAGCGCCGCACTGTCGGAGGGGCAGTACTGAGGGAGCGCCGCACTGTCGGAGAGGTGGTACTGAGGGAGTGCCGCACTGTCGGAGGGGTGGTACTGAGGGAGCGCCGCACTGTCGGAGGGGTGGTACTGAGGGAGCGCCGCACTGTCGGAGGGGCGGTACTGAGGGAGCGCCGCACTGTCGGAGGGTTGGTACTGAGGGAGCGCCGCACTGTCGGAGGGGCGGTACTGAGGGAGCGCCGCACTGTCGGAGGGGCAGTACTGAGGGAGCGCCGCACTGTCGGAGGGGCAGTACTGAGGGAGCGCCGCACTGTCGGAGGGTCAGTGCTGATGGAGCGCCGCACTGTCGGAGGGGCAGTACTGATGGGGCACTGCACTGTCGGTGGGGCAGTACTGAGGGAGCGCCGCACTGTTGGAGGAGCAGTACTGAGGGAGCGCCGCACTGTCGGAGGGGCAGTACTGAGGGAGCGCCGCACTGTCGGAGGGGCAGTACTGAGTGAGCTCCGCACTGTCGGTGGTGCAGTACTGAGGGAGCGCCGCACTTTCAGAGGGGCAGTACTGAGGGAGCGCCGCACTGTCGGAGGGGCGTTACTGAGGGAGCGCCGCACTGTCGGAGTGGTAGTACTGAGGGAGCGCCGCACTGTCGGAGGGGCAGTACTGAGGGAGCGCCGCACTGTCGGAGGGGCAGAACTGAGGGAGCGCCGCACTGTCGGAGGGGCAGTACTGAGGGAGCGCCGCACTTTCGGAGGGGCAGTACTGAGGGGGCGGCGCACTGTCGGTGGGGCAGTACTGAGGGAGCGGCGCACTTTCGGAGGGGCACTACTGAGGGAGTGCCGCACTGTCGGAGGGGCAGTACTGAGGGGGCGCCACACTGTCCGAGGGGCGGTACTGAGGGAGCGCCGCACTGACGGAGGGGCAGTACTGATGGAGCGCCGCACTGTCGGAGGGTCGGTACTGAGGGAGTGCCGCACAGATGGAGGGGCAGTACTGAGGGAGCGCCGCACTGTCGGAGGGGCGGTAATGAGGGAGGGCCGCACTGTCGGAGGGGCGTTACTGAGGGAGCGCCGCACTTTCGGAGGGGCGGTACTGAGGGAGCGCCGCACTGTCGGAGGGTCGGTACTGAGGGAGCGCCGCACTGTCGGAGGGGCGGTACTGAGGGAGCACCGCACTGTCGGAGGGTCGGTACTGAGGGAGCGCCGCACTGTCGGAGGGGCGGTACTGAGGGAGCACCGCACTGTCGGAGGGGCAGTACTGAGGGAGCGCCGCACTGTCGGAGGGGCAGTACTGAGGGAGTGCCGCACCGTCGGAGGGACACTACAGCGGGAGCGCCGCACTGTCGGAGGAATAGTACTGAGGGAGCGCCGCACTGTCGGAGGGGCAGTACTGAGGTAGCGCCGCACTGTCGGAGGGTCAGTGCTGACGGAGCGCTGCACTGTCGGAGGGGCAGTACTGATGGGGCACTGCACTGTCGGAGGGGCGTTACTGAGGGAGCGCCGCACTGTCGGAGGGTCGGTACTGAGGGAGCGCCGCACTGTTGGAGGGGCGGTACTGAGGGAGCACCGCACTGTCGGAGGGGCAGTATTGAGGGAGCGCCGCACTGTCGGAGGGGCAGTACTGAGGGAGCGCCGCACCGTCGGAGGGACAGGACAGCGGGAGCGCCGCACTGTCGGAGGGGCAGTACTGAGGGAGCGCCGCACTGTCGGAGGGGCAGTACTGAGTGAGCGCCGCACTGTCGGAGGGGCAGTAATGAGGGAGCGCCGCACTTTCAGAGGGGCAGTACTGAGGGAGCGCCGCACTGTCGGAGGGGCGTTACTGAGGGAGCGCCGCACTGTCGGAGTGGTAGTACTGAGGGAGCGCCGCACTGTCGGAGGGGCAGTACTGAGGGAGCGCCGCACTGTCGGAGGGGCAGAACTGAGGGAGCGCCGCACTGTCGGAGGGGCAGTGCTGAGGGAGCGCCGCACTGTCGGAGGGGCAGTACTGAGGGGGCGGCGCACTGTCGGTGGGGCAGTACTGAGGGAGCGGCGCACTTTCGGAGGGGCAGTACTGAGGGAGTGCCGCACTGTCTGAGGGGCAGTATTGAGGGGGCGCCACACTGTCCGAGGGGCGGTACTGAGGGAGCGCCGCACTGACGGAGGGGCAGTACTGATGGAGCGCCGCACTGTCGGAGGGTCGGTACTGAGGGAGCGCCGCACTGTCGGAGGGGCAGTACTGAGGGAGCGCCGCACAGACGGAGGGGCAGTACTGAGGGAGCGCCGCACTGTCGGAGGGGTGGTAATGAGGGAGGGCCGCACTGTCGGAGGGGCGTTACTGAGGGAGCGCCGCACTTTCGGAGGGGCGGTACTGAGGGAGCGCCGCACTGTCGGAGGGTCGGTACTGAGGGAGCGCCGCACTGTCGGAGGGGCGGTACTGAGGGAGCACCGCACTGTCGGAGGGGCAGTACTGAGGGAGCGCCGCACTGTCGGAGGGGCAGTACTGAGGGAGTGCCGCACCGTCGGAGGGACACTACAGCGGGAGCGCCGCACTGTCGGAGGAATAGTACTGAGGGAGCGCCGCACTGTCGGAGGGGCAGTACTGAGGTAGCGCCGCACTGTCGGAGGGTCAGTGCTGACGGAGCGCTGCACTGTCGGAGGGGCAGTGCTGATGGGGCACTGCACTGTCGGAGGGGCGTTACTGAGGGAGCGCCGCACTGTCGGAGGGTCGGTACTGAGGGAGCGCCGCACTGTTGGAGGGGCGGTACTGAGGGAGCACCGCACTGTCGGAGGGGCAGTATTGAGGGAGCGCCGCACTGTCGGAGGGGCAGTACTGAGGGAGCGCCGCACCGTCGGAGGGACAGGACACCGGGAGCGCCGCACTGTCGGAGGAACAGTACTGAGGGAGCGCCGCACTGGCGGAGGAGCAGTACTGAGGGAGCGCTGCACTGTCGGAGGGGCAGTACTGAGGGAGCGCCGCACTGTCGGAGGGTCAGTGCTGATGGAGCGCCGCACTGTCGGAGGGGCAGTACTGATGGGGCACTGCACTGTCGGTGGGGCAGTACTGAGGGAGCGCCGCACTGTTGGAGGAGCAGTACTGAGGGAGCGCCGCACTGTCGGAGGGGCAGTACTGAGGGAGCGCCGCACTGTCGGAGGGGCAGTACTGAGTGCGCGCCGCACTGTCGGTGGTGCAGTACTGAGGGAGCGCCGCACTTTCAGAGGGGCAGTACTGAGGGAGCGCCGCACTGTCGGAGGGGCGTTACTGAGGGAGCGCCGCACTGTCGGAGTGGTAGTACTGAGGGAGCGCCGCACTGTCGGAGGGGCAGTACTGAGGGAGCGCCGCACTGTCGGAGGGGCAGAACTGAGGGAGCGCCGCACTGTCGGAGGGGCAGTACTGAGGGAGCGCCGCACTTTCGGAGGGGCAGTACTGAGGGGGCGGCGCACTGTCGGTGGGGCAGTACTGAGGGAGCGGCGCACTTTCGGAGGGGCAGTACTGAGGGAGTGCCGCACTGTCGGAGGGGCAGTACTGAGGGGGCGCCACACTGTCCGAGGGGCGGTACTGAGGGAGCGCCGCACTGACGGAGGGGCAGTACTGATGGAGCGCCGCACTGTCGGAGGGGCGGTAATGAGGGAGGGCCGCACTGTCGGAGGGGCGTTACTGAGGGAGCGCCGCACTTTCGGAGGGGCGGTACTGAGGGAGCGCCGCACTGTCGGAGGGTCGGTACTGAGGGAGCGCCGCACTGTCGGAGGGGCGGTACTGAGGGAGCACCGCACTGTCGGAGGGTCGGTACTGAGGGAGCGCCGCACTGTTGGAGGGGCGGTACTGAGGGAGCACCGCACTGTCGGAGGGGCAGTATTGAGGGAGCGCCGCACTGTCGGAGGGGCAGTACTGAGGGAGCGCCGCACCGTCGGAGGGACAGGACAGCGGGAGCGCCGCACTGTCGGAGGGGCAGTACTGAGGGAGCGCCGCACTGTCGGAGGGGCAGTACTGAGTGAGCGCCGCACTGTCGGAGGGGCAGTAATGAGGGAGCGCCGCACTTTCAGAGGGGCAGTACTGAGGGAGCGCCGCACTGTCGGAGGGGCGTTACTGAGGGAGCGCCGCACTGTCGGAGTGGTAGTACTGAGGGAGCGCCGCACTGTCGGAGGGGCAGTACTGAGCGAGCGCCGCACTGTCGGAGGGGCAGAACTGAGGGAGCGCCGCACTGTCGGAGGGGCAGTGCTGAGGGAGCGCCGCACTGTCGGAGGGGCAGTACTGAGGGGGCGGCGCACTGTCGGTGGGGCAGTACTGAGGGAGCGGCGCACTTTCGGAGGGGCAGTACTGAGGGAGTGCCGCACTGTCTGAGGGGCAGTATTGAGGGGGCGCCACACTGTCCGAGGGGCGGTACTGAGGGAGCGCCGCACTGACGGAGGGGCAGTACTGATGGAGCGCCGCACTGTCGGAGGGTCGGTACTGAGGGAGTGCCGCACAGACGGAGGGGCAGTACTGAGGGAGCGCCGCACTGTCGGAGGGGTGGTAATGAGGGAGGGCCGCACTGTCGGAGGGGCGTTACTGAGGGAGCGCCGCACTTTCGGAGGGGCGGTACTGAGGGAGTGCCGCACCGTCGGAGGGACACTACAGCGGGAGCGCCGCACTGTCGGAGGAATAGTACTGAGGGAGCGCCGCACTGTCGGAGGGGCAGTACTGAGGTAGCGCCGCACTGTCGGAGGGTCAGTGCTGACGGAGCGCTGCACTGTCGGAGGGGCAGTGCTGATGGGGCACTGCACTGTCGGAGGGGCGTTACTGAGGGAGCGCCGCACTGTCGGAGGGGCGGTACTGAGGGAGCACCGCACTGTCGGAGGGGCAGTATTGAGGGAGCGCCGCACTGTCGGAGGGGCAGTACTGAGGGAGCGCCGCACCGTCGGAGGGACAGGACACCGGGAGCGCCGCACTGTCGGAGGAACAGTACTGAGGGAGCGCCGCACTGGCGGAGGAGCAGTACTGAGGGAGCGCTGCACTGTCGGAGGGGCAGTACTGAGGGAGCGCCGCACTGTCGGAGGGGCAGTACTGAGGGAGCGCCGCACTGTCGGAGGGGCAGTACTGAGGGAGCGCCGCACTTTCAGAGGGGCAGTACCGAGGGAGCGCCGCACTGTCGGAGGGGCGTTACTGAGGGAGCGCCGCAATGTCGGAGTGGTAGTATTAAGGGAGCGCCGCACTGTCGGAGGGGCAGTACTGAGGGAGCGCCGCACTGTTGGAGGGGCGGTACTGAGGGAGCGCCGCACTGTCGGAGGGGCGGTACTGAGGGAGCGCCGCACTGTTGGCGGGGCGGTACTGAGGGAGCGCCGCACTGTCGGAGGGGCAGTACTGAGGGAGCGCCGTACTGTCGGAGGGGCAGTACTGAGGGAGCGCCGCACTGTCGGAGTGGCAGTACTGAGGGAGCGCCGCACTGTCGGAGTGGCAGTACTGAGGGAGCGCCGCACTGTCGGAGGGGCAGTACTGAGGGAGCGCCGCACTGTCGGAGTGGCAGTACTGAGGCAGTGCCGCACTGTCGGAGGGGCAGTACTGAGGGAGCGCCGCACTGTCGGAGGGGCGGTACTGAGGGAGCACCGCACTGTCGGAGGGGCAGTACTGAGGGAGCGCCGCACTGTCGGAGGGGCAGTACTGAGGGAGTGCCGCACCGTCGGAGGGACACTACAGCGGGAGCGCCGCACTGTCGGAGGAATAGTACTGAGGGAGCGCCGCACTGTCGGAGGGGCAGTACTGAGGTAGCGCCGCACTGTCGGAGGGTCAGTGCTGACGGAGCGCTGCACTGTCGGAGGGGCAGTACTGATGGGGCACTGCACTGTCGGAGGGGCGTTACTGAGGGAGCGCCGCACTGTCGGAGGGTCGGTACTGAGGGAGCGCCGCACTGTTGGAGGGGCGGTACTGAGGGAGCACCGCACTGTCGGAGGGGCAGTATTGAGGGAGCGCCGCACTGTCGGAGGGGCAGTACTGAGGGAGCGCCGCACCGTCGGAGGGACAGGACAGCGGGAGCGCCGCACTGTCGGAGGGGCAGTACTGAGGGAGCGCCGCACTGTCGGAGGGGCAGTACTGAGTGAGCGCCGCACTGTCGGAGGGGCAGTAATGAGGGAGCGCCGCACTTTCAGAGGGGCAGTACTGAGGGAGCGCCGCACTGTCGGAGGGGCGTTACTGAGGGAGCGCCGCACTGTCGGAGTGGTAGTACTGAGGGAGCGCCGCACTGTCGGAGGGGCAGTACTGAGGGAGCGCCGCACTGTCGGAGGGGCAGAACTGAGGGAGCGCCGCACTGTCGGAGGGGCAGTACTGAGGGAGCGCCGCACTGTCGGAGGGGCAGTACTGAGGGGGCGGCGCACTGTCGGTGGGGCAGTACTGAGGGAGCGGCGCACTTTCGGAGGGGCAGTACTGAGGGAGCGCCGCACTGTCTGAGGGGCAGTATTGAGGGGGCGCCACACTGTCCGAGGGGCGGTACTGAGGGAGCGCCGCACTGACGGAGGGGCAGTACTGATGGAGCGCCGCACTGTCGGAGGGTCGGTACTGAGGGAGTGCCGCACAGACGGAGGGGCAGTACTGAGGGAGCGCCGCACTGTCGGAGGGGTGGTAATGAGGGAGGGCCGCACTGTCGGAGGGGCGTTACTGAGGGAGCGCCGCACTTTCGGAGGGGCGGTACTGAGGGAGCGCCGCACTGTCGGAGGGTCGGTACTGAGGGAGCGCCGCACTGTCGGAGGGGCGGTACTGAGGGAGCACCGCACTGTCGGAGGGGCAGTACTGAGGGAGCGCCGCACTGTCGGAGGGGCAGTACTGAGGGAGTGCCGCACCGTCGGAGGGACACTACAGCGGGAGCGCCACACTGTCGGAGGAATAGTACTGAGGGAGCGCCGCACTGTCGGAGGGGCAGTACTGAGGTAGCGCCGCACTGTCGGAGGGTCAGTGCTGATGGAGCGCTGCACTGTCAGAGGGGCAGTACTGATGGGGCACTGCACTGTCGGAGGGGCGTTACTGAGGGAGCGCCGCACTGTCGGAGGGTCGGTACTGAGGGAGCGCCGCACTGTTGGTGGGGCGGTACTGAGGGAGCACCGCACTGTCGGAGGGGCAGTATTGAGGGAGCGCCGCACTGTCGGAGGGGCAGTACTGAGGGAGTGCCGCACCGTCGGAGGGACAGGACAGCGGGAGCGCCGCACTGTCGGAGGAACAGTACTGAGGGAGCGCCGCACTGTCGGAGGGGCAGTACTGAGGGAGCGCCGCACTGTCGGAGGGTCAGTGCTGATGGAGCGCCGCACTGTCGGAGGGGCAGTACTGATGAGGCACTGCACTGTCGGAGGGGCAGTACTGAGGGAGCGCCGCACTGGCGGAGGAGCAGTACTGAGGGAGCGCTGCACTGTCGGAGGGGCAGTACTGAGGGAGCGGCGCACTGTCGGAGGGGCAGTACTGAGGGAGCGCCGCACTGTCGGAGGGGCAGTACTGAGGGAGCGCCGCACTTTCAGAGGGTCAGTACTGAGGGAGCGCCGCACTGTCGGAGGGGCGTTACTGAGGGAGCGCCGCAATGTCGGTGTGGTAGTATTAAGGGAGCGCCGCACTGTCGGAGGGGCAGTACTGAGGGAGCGCCGCACTGTCGGACGGGCGTTACTGAGGGAGCGCCGCACTGTCGGAGGGGCAGTCCTGAGGGAGCGCCGCACTGTCGGAGGGGCAGTACTGAGGAAGCGCCGAACTGTTGGAGGGGCGTTACTGAGGGAGCGCCTAACTGTCGGAGGGGCAGTACTGAGGGAGCGCCGCACTGTCGGAGCGGCGGTACTGAGGGAGCGTCGCACTGTCGGAGGGGTGGTACTGAGGGAGCGCCACACTGTCGGAGGGGCGGTACTGAGGGAGCGCCGCACTGTCGGAGGATTGGTACTGAGGGAGCGCCGCACTGTCGGAGGGGCGGTACTGAGGGAGCGCCGCACTGTCGGAGGGGCGTTACTGAGGGAGCGCCGCACTGTCGGAGTGGTAGTACTGAGGGAGCGCCGCACTGTCGGAGGGGCAGTACTGAGGGAGCGCCGCACTGTCGGAGTGGCGTTACTGAGGGAGCGCCGCACTGTCGGAGGGGCAGTACTGAGGGAGCGCCGCACTGTCGGAGGGGCAGTACTGAGGGAGCGCCGCACTGTCGGAGGGGCGTTACTGAGGGAGCGTCGCACTGTCGGAGGGGCAGTACTGAGGGAGCGCCGCACTGTCGGAGAGGAGGTACTGAGGGAGCGCCGCACCGTCGGAGGTGCGGTACTGAGGGAGCGCCGCACTGTCGGAGGGGCGGTACTGAGAGAGCGCCGCACTTTCGGAGGGGCGGTACTGATGGAGCGCCGCACTGTTGGAGGGGCGGTACTGAGGGAGCGCCGCACTGTCGGAGGGGCAGTACTGAGGGAGCGCCGCACTGTCGGAGGGGCGGTACTGAGGGAGCGCCGCACTGTCGGAGTGGCAGTACTGAGGGAGCGCCGCACTGTCGGAGGGGCATTACTGAGGGAGCGCCGCACTGTTGGAGGGGCTTTACTGAGGCAGTGCCGCACTGTCGGAGGGGCAGTACTGAGGGAGCGCCGCACTGTCGGAGGGACAGTACTGAGGGAGCGCCGCACTGTCGGAGGGGCATTACTGAGGGAGCGCTGCACTGTCGGAGGGGCAGTACTGAGGGAGCGCCGCACCGTCGGCGGGACAGTACTGCGGGAGCGCCGCACTGTCGGAGGGGCAGTACTGAGGGAGCGCCGCACTGTCGGAGGGGCAGTACAGAGGGAGCACTGCACTGTCGGAGGGGCAGTACTGTGGGAGCGCCGCAATGTCGGAGGGGCAGTACTGATGGAGCGGCGCACTTTCGGAGGGGCAGTACTGAGGGAGTGCCGCACTGTCGGAGGGGCAGTACTGAGGGGGCGCCGCACTGTCCGAGGGGCAGAACTGAGTGAGCGCCGCACTGTGGGAGGGTTGGTACTGAGGGAGCGCCGCACTGACGGAGGGGCAGTACTGAGGGAGCGCCGCACTGTCGGAGGGGCAGTAATGAGGGAGGGCCGCACTGTCGGAGGGGCGTTACTGAGGGAGCGCCGCACTGTCGGAGGGGCGGTACTGAGGGAGCGCCGCACTGTCGGAGGGCCGGTACTGAGGGAGCGCCGCACTGTTGGAGGGGCGGTACTGAGGGAGCACCGCACTGTCGGAGGGGCAGTACTGAGGGAGCGCCGCACTGTCGGAGGGGCAGTACTGAGGGAGCGCCGCACCGTCGGAGGGACAGTACAGCGGGAGCGCCGCACTTTCGGAGGAACAGTACTGAGGGAGCGCCGCACTGTCGGAGGGGCAGTACTGAGGGAGCGCCGCACTGTCGGAGGGGCGGTACTGAGGGAGCACCGCACTGTCGGAGGGGCAGTACTGAGGGAGCGCCGCACTGTCGGAGGGGCAGTACTGAGGGAGTGCCGCACCTTCGGAGGGACACTACAGCGGGAGCGCCGCACTGTCGGAGGAAGAGTACTGAGGGAGCGCCGCACTGTCGGAGGGGCAGTACTGAGGGAGCGCCGCACTGTCGAAGGGTCAGTGCTGATGGAGCGCCGCACTGTCGGAGGGGCAGTACTGATGGGGCACTGCACTGTCGGAGGGGCAGTACTGAGGGAGCGCCGCACTGTCGGAGGAGCAGTACTGAGGGAGCGCCGCACTGTCGGAGGGGCAGTACTGAGGGAGCGCCGCACTGTCGGAGGGGCAGTACTGAGGGAGCGCCGCACTTTCAGAGGGGCAGTACTGAGGGAGCGCCGCACTGTCGGAGGGGCGTTACTGAGGGAGCGCCGCACTGTCGGAGTGGTAGTATTAAGGGAGCGCCGCACTGTCGGAGGGGCAGTACTGAGGGAGCGCCGCACTGTCGGACGGGCGTTACTGAGGGAGCGCCGCACTGTCGGAGGGGCAGTCCTGAGGGAGCGCCGCACTGTCGGAGGGGCAGTACTGAGGGAGCGCCGAACTGTCGGAGGGGCGTTACTGAGGGAGCGCCGAACTGTCGGAGGGGCAGTACTGAGGGAGCGCCGCACTGTCGGAGAGGCGGTACTGAGGGAGCGCCGCAGTGTCGGAGGGGCGGTACTGAGGGAGCGCCGCACTGTCGGAGGGGTGGTACTGAGGGAGCGCCGCACTGTCGGAGGGGCGGTACTGAGGGAGCGCCGCCCTGTCGGAGGGGCGCTACTGAGGGAGCGCCGCACTGTCGGAGGGGCGTTACTGAGGGAGCGCCGCACTGTCGGAGTGGTAGTACTGAGGGAGCGCCGCACTGTCGGAGGGGCAGTACTGAGGGAGCGCCGCACTGTCGGAGTGGCGTTACTGAGGGAGCGCCGCACTGTCGGAGGGGCAGTACTGAGGGAGCGCCGCACTGTTGGAGGGGCAGTACTGAGGGAGCACCGCACTGTCGGAGGGGCGTTACTGAGGGAGCGCCTCACTGTCGGAGGGGCAGTACTGAGGGAGCGCCGCACTGTCGGAGAGGAGGTACTGAGGGAGCGCCGCACTGTCGGAGGGGCAGTACTGAGGGAGCGCCGCACCGTCGGCGGGACAGTACTGAGGGAGCGTCGCACTGTCGGAGGGGCAGTACTGAGGGAGCGCCGCACTGTCGGAGGGGCAGTACTGAGGGAGCACTGCACTGTCGGAGGGGCAGTACTGTGGGAGCGCCGCAATGTCGGAGGGGCAGTACTGATGGAGCGGCGCACTTTCGGAGGGGCAGTACTGAGGGAGTGCCGCACTGTCGGAGGGGCAGTACTGAGGGGGCGCCGCACTGTCCGAGGGGCAAAACTGAGGGAGCGCCGCACTGTGGGAGGGTTGGTACTGAGGGAGCGCCGCACTGACGGAGGGGCAGTACTGAGGGAGCGCCGCACTGTCGGAGGGGCAGTAATGAGGGAGGGCCGCACTGTCGGAGGGGCGTTGCTGAGGGAGCGCCGCACTGTCGGAGGGGCGGTACTGAGGGAGCGCCGCACTGTCGGAGGGCCGGTACTGAGGGAGCGCCACACTGTTGGAGGCGCGGTACTGAGGGAGCACCGCACTGTCGGAGGGGCAGTACTGAGGTAGCGGCGCACTGTCGGAGGGGCAGTACTGAGGGAGCGCCGCACCGTCGGAGGGACAGTACAGCGGGAGCGCCGCACTGTCGGAGGAACAGTACTGAGGGAGCGCCGCACTGTCGGAGGGGCAGTACTGAGGGAGCGCCGCACTGTCGGAGGGGCGGTACTGAGGGAGCACCGCACTGACGGTGGGGCAGTACTGAGGGAGCGCCGCACTGTCGGAGGGGCAGTACTGAGGGAGTGCCGCACCGTCGGAGGGACACTACAGCGGGAGCGCCGCACTGTCGGAGGAAGAGTGCTGAGGGAGCGCCGCACTGTCGGAGGGGCAGTACTGAGGGAGCGCCGCACTGTCGAAGGGTCAGTGCTGACGGAGCGCCGCACTGTCGGAGGGGCAGTACTGATGGGGCACTGCACTGTCGGAGGGGCAGTACTGAGGGAGCGCCGCACTGTCGGAGGAGCAGTACTGAGGGAGCGCCGCACTGTCGGAGGGGCAGTACTGAGGGAGCGCCGCACTGTCGGAGGGGCAGTACTGAGGGAGCGCCGCACTGTCGGAGGGGCAGTACTGAGGGAGCGCCGCACTTTCAGAGGGGCAGTACTGAGGGAGCGCCGCACTGTCGGAGGGGCGTTACTGAGGGAGCGCCGCACTGTCGGAGTGGTAGTATTAAGGGAGCGCCGCACTGTCGGAGGGGCAGTACTGAGGGAGCGCCGCACTGTCGGACGGGCTTTACTGAGGGAGCGCCGCACTGTCGGAGGGGCAGTACTGAGGGAGCGCCGCACTGTCGGAGGGGCAGTACTGAGGGAGCGCCGAACTGTCGGAGGGGCGTTACTGAGGGAGCGCCGAACTGTCGGAGGGGCAGTACTGAGGGACCGCCGCACTGTCGGAGAGGCGGTACTGAGGGAGCGCCGCAGTGTCGGAGGGGCGGTACTGAGGGAGCGCCGCACTGTCGGAGGGGTGGTACTGAGGGAGCGCCGCACTGTCGGAGGGGCGGTACTGAGGGAGCGCCGCTCTGTCGGAGGGGCGGTACTGAGGGAGCGCCGCACTGTCGGAGGGGCGTTACTGAGGGAGCGCCGCACTGTCGGAGTGGTAGTACTGAGGGAGCGCCGCACTGTCGGAGGGGCAGTACTGAGGGAGCGCCGCACTGTCGGAGTGGCGTTACTGAGGGAGCGCCGCACTGTCGGAGGGGCAGTACTGAGGGAGCGCCGCACTGTCGGAGGGGCAGTACTGAGGGAGCGCCGCACTGTCGGAGGGGCGTTACTGAGGGAGCGCCGCACTGTCGGAGGGGCATTACTGAGGGAGCGCCGCACTGTCGGAGAGGAGGTACTGAGGGAGCGCCGCACTGTCGGAGGGGCGGTACTGAGGGAGCGCCGCACTGTCGGAGGGGTGGTACTGAGGGAGCGCCGCACTGTCGGAGGGGCGGTACTGAGGGGGCGCCGCACTGTCGGAGGGTTGGTACTGAGGGAGCGCCGCACTGTCGGAGGGGCGGTACTGAGGGAGCGCCGCACTGTCGGAGGGGCGGTACTGAGGGAGCGCCGCACTGTTGGAGGGGCGTTACTGAGGGAGCGCCGCACTGTCGGAGGGGCGGTACTGAGGGAGCGCCGCACTGTCGGAGGGGCGGTACTGAGGGAGCGCCGCACTGTCGGAGGGGCAGTACTGAGGGAGCGCCGCACTGTCGGTGGGGCAGTACTGAGGGAGCGCCGCACTGTCGGAGTGGCAGTACTGAGGGAGTGCCGCACTGTCGGAGGGGCAGTACTGAGGGAGCGCCGCACTGTTGGAGGGGCGTTACTGAGGCAGTGCCGCACTGTCGGATGGGCAGTACTGAGGGAGCGCCGCACTGTCGGAGGGACAGTACTGAGGGAGCGCCGCACTGTCGGAGGGTCATTACTGAGGGAGCGCCGCACCGTCGGCGGGACAGTACTGCGGGAGCGCCGCACTGTCGGAGGGGCAGTACTGTGGGAGCGCCGCACTGTCGGAGGGGCAGTACTGAGGGAGAACTGCACTGTCGGAGGGGCAGTACTGTGGGAGCGCCGCAATGTCGGAGGGGCAGTACTGATGGAGCGGCGCACTTTCGGAGGGGCAGTACTGAGGGAGTGCCGCACTGTCGGAGGGGCAGTACTGAGGGGGCGCCGCACTGTCCGAGGGGCGGTACTGAGGGAGCGCCGCACTGTGGGAGGGTTGGTACTGAGGGAGCGCCGCACTTACGGAGGGGCAGTACTGAGGGAGCGCCGCACTGTCGGAGGGGCAGTAATGAGGGAGGGCCGCACTGTCGGAGGGGCGTTACTGAGGGAGCACCGCACTGTCGGAGGGGCGGTACTGAGGGAGCGCCGCACTGTCGGAGGGTCGGTACTGAGGGAGCGCCGCACTGTTGGAGGGGCGGTACTGAGGGAGCACCGCACTGTCGGAGGGGCAGTACTGAGGGAGCGCCGCACTGTCGGAGGGGCAGTACTGAGGGAGCGCCGCACCGGCGGAGGGACAGTACAGCGGGAGCGCCGCACTTTCGGAGGAACAGTACTGAGGGAGCGCCGCACTGTCGGAGGGGCAGTACTGAGGGAGCGCCGCACTGTCGGAGGGTCAGTGCAGATGGAGCGCCGCACTGTCGGAGGGGCAGTACTGATGGGGCACTGCACTGTCGGTGGGGCAGTACTGAGGGAGCACCGCACTGCTGGAGGAGCAGTACTGAGGGAGCGCCGCACTGTCGGAGGGGCAGTACTGAGGGAGCGCTGCACTGTCGGAGGGGCAGTACTGAGGGAGCGCCGCACTGTCGGAGGGGCAGTACTGAGGGAGCGCCGCACTTTCAGAGGGGCAGTACTGAGGGAGCGCCGCACTGTCGGAGGGGTGGTACTGAGGGAGCGCCACACTGTCGGAGGGGCGGTACTGAGGGAGCGCCGCACTGTCGGAGGATTGGTACTGAGGGAGCGCCGCACTGTCGGAGGGGCGGTACTGAGGGAGCGCCGCACTGTCGGAGGGGCGTTACTGAGGGAGCGCCGCACTGTCGGAGTGGTAGTACTGAGGGAGCGCCGCACTGTCGGAGGGGCAGTACTGAGGGAGCGCCGCACTGTCGGAGTGGCGTTACTGAGGGAGCGCCGCACTGTCGGAGGGGCAGTACTGAGGGAGCGCCGCACTGTCGGAGGGGCAGTACTGAGGGAGCGCCGCACTGTCGGAGGGGCGTTACTGAGGGAGCGTCGCACTGTCGGAGGGGCAGTACTGAGGGAGCGCCGCACTGTCGGAGAGGAGGTACTGAGGGAGCGCCGCACCGTCGGAGGTGCGGTACTGAGGGAGCGCCGCACTGTCGGAGGGGCGGTACTGAGAGAGCGCCGCACTTTCGGAGGGGCGGTACTGATGGAGCGCCGCACTGTTGGAGGGGCGGTACTGAGGGAGCGCCGCACTGTCGGAGGGGCAGTACTGAGGGAGCGCCGCACTGTCGGAGGGGCGGTACTGAGGGAGCGCCGCACTGTCGGAGTGGCAGTACTGAGGGAGCGCCGCACTGTCGGAGGGGCATTACTGAGGGAGCGCCGCACTGTTGGAGGGGCTTTACTGAGGCAGTGCCGCACTGTCGGAGGGGCAGTACTGAGGGAGCGCCGCACTGTCGGAGGGACAGTACTGAGGGAGCGCCGCACTGTCGGAGGGGCATTACTGAGGGAGCGCTGCACTGTCGGAGGGGCAGTACTGAGGGAGCGCCGCACCGTCGGCGGGACAGTACTGCGGGAGCGCCGCACTGTCGGAGGGGCAGTACTGAGGGAGCGCCGCACTGTCGGAGGGGCAGTACAGAGGGAGCACTGCACTGTCGGAGGGGCAGTACTGTGGGAGCGCCGCAATGTCGGAGGGGCAGTACTGATGGAGCGGCGCACTTTCGGAGGGGCAGTACTGAGGGAGTGCCGCACTGTCGGAGGGGCAGTACTGAGGGGGCGCCGCACTGTCCGAGGGGCAGAACTGAGTGAGCGCCGCACTGTGGGAGGGTTGGTACTGAGGGAGCGCCGCACTGACGGAGGGGCAGTACTGAGGGAGCGCCGCACTGTCGGAGGGGCAGTAATGAGGGAGGGCCGCACTGTCGGAGGGGCGTTACTGAGGGAGCGCCGCACTGTCGGAGGGGCGGTACTGAGGGAGCGCCGCACTGTCGGAGGGCCGGTACTGAGGGAGCGCCGCACTGTTGGAGGGGCGGTACTGAGGGAGCACCGCACTGTCGGAGGGGCAGTACTGAGGGAGCGCCGCACTGTCGGAGGGGCAGTACTGAGGGAGCGCCGCACCGTCGGAGGGACAGTACAGCGGGAGCGCCGCACTTTCGGAGGAACAGTACTGAGGGAGCGCCGCACTGTCGGAGGGGCAGTACTGAGGGAGCGCCGCACTGTCGGAGGGGCGGTACTGAGGGAGCACCGCACTGTCGGAGGGGCAGTACTGAGGGAGCGCCGCACTGTCGGAGGGGCAGTACTGAGGGAGTGCCGCACCTTCGGAGGGACACTACAGCGGGAGCGCCGCACTGTCGGAGGAAGAGTACTGAGGGAGCGCCGCACTGTCGGAGGGGCAGTACTGAGGGAGCGCCGCACTGTCGAAGGGTCAGTGCTGATGGAGCGCCGCACTGTCGGAGGGGCAGTACTGATGGGGCACTGCACTGTCGGAGGGGCAGTACTGAGGGAGCGCCGCACTGTCGGAGGAGCAGTACTGAGGGAGCGCCGCACTGTCGGAGGGGCAGTACTGAGGGAGCGCCGCACTGTCGGAGGGGCAGTACTGAGGGAGCGCCGCACTTTCAGAGGGGCAGTACTGAGGGAGCGCCGCACTGTCGGAGGGGCGTTACTGAGGGAGCGCCGCACTGTCGGAGTGGTAGTATTAAGGGAGCGCCGCACTGTCGGAGGGGCAGTACTGAGGGAGCGCCGCACTGTCGGACGGGCGTTACTGAGGGAGCGCCGCACTGTCGGAGGGGCAGTCCTGAGGGAGCGCCGCACTGTCGGAGGGGCAGTACTGAGGGAGCGCCGAACTGTCGGAGGGGCGTTACTGAGGGAGCGCCGAACTGTCGGAGGGGCAGTACTGAGGGAGCGCCGCACTGTCGGAGAGGCGGTACTGAGGGAGCGCCGCAGTGTCGGAGGGGCGGTACTGAGGGAGCGCCGCACTGTCGGAGGGGTGGTACTGAGGGAGCGCCGCACTGTCGGAGGGGCGGTACTGAGGGAGCGCCGCCCTGTCGGAGGGGCGCTACTGAGGGAGCGCCGCACTGTCGGAGGGGCGTTACTGAGGGAGCGCCGCACTGTCGGAGTGGTAGTACTGAGGGAGCGCCGCACTGTCGGAGGGGCAGTACTGAGGGAGCGCCGCACTGTCGGAGTGGCGTTACTGAGGGAGCGCCGCACTGTCGGAGGGGCAGTACTGAGGGAGCGCCGCACTTTTGGAGGGGCAGTACTGAGGGAGCACCGCACTGTCGGAGGGGCGTTACTGAGGGAGCGCCTCACTGTCGGAGGGGCAGTACTGAGGGAGCGCCGCACTGTCGGAGAGGAGGTACTGAGGGAGCGCCGCACTGTCGGAGGGGCAGTACTGAGGGAGCGCCGCACCGTCGGCGGGACAGTACTGAGGGAGCGTCGCACTGTCGGAGGGGCAGTACTGAGGGAGCGCCGCACTGTCGGAGGGGCAGTACTGAGGGAGCACTGCACTGTCGGAGGGGCAGTACTGTGGGAGCGCCGCAATGTCGGAGGGGCAGTACTGATGGAGCGGCGCACTTTCGGAGGGGCAGTACTGAGGGAGTGCCGCACTGTCGGAGGGGCAGTACTGAGGGGGCGCCGCACTGTCCGAGGGGCAAAACTGAGGGAGCGCCGCACTGTGGGAGGGTTGGTACTGAGGGAGCGCCGCACTGACGGAGGGGCAGTACTGAGGGAGCGCCGCACTGTCGGAGGGGCAGTAATGAGGGAGGGCCGCACTGTCGGAGGGGCGTTGCTGAGGGAGCGCCGCACTGTCGGAGGGGCGGTACTGAGGGAGCGCCGCACTGTCGGAGGGCCGGTACTGAGGGAGCGCCACACTGTTGGAGGCGCGGTACTGAGGGAGCACCGCACTGTCGGAGGGGCAGTACTGAGGTAGCGGCGCACTGTCGGAGGGGCAGTACTGAGGGAGCGCCGCACCGTCGGAGGGACAGTACAGCGGGAGCGCCGCACTGTCGGAGGAACAGTACTGAGGGAGCGCCGCACTGTCGGAGGGGCAGTACTGAGGGAGCGCCGCACTGTCGGAGGGGCGGTACTGAGGGAGCACCGCACTGACGGAGGGGCAGTACTGAGGGAGCGCCGCACTGTCGGAGGGGCAGTACTGAGGGAGTGCCGCACCGTCGGAGGGACACTACAGCGGGAGCGCCGCACTGTCGGAGGAAGAGTGCTGAGGGAGCGCCGCACTGTCGGAGGGGCAGTACTGAGGGAGCGCCGCACTGTCGAAGGGTCAGTGCTGACGGAGCGCCGCACTGTCGGAGGGGCAGTACTGATGGGGCACTGCACTGTCGGAGGGGCAGTACTGAGGGAGCGCCGCACTGTCGGAGGAGCAGTACTGAGGGAGCGCCGCACTGTCGGAGGGGCAGTACTGAGGGAGCGCCGCACTGTCGGAGGGGCAGTACTGAGGGAGCGCCGCACTGTCGGAGGGGCAGTACTGAGGGAGCGCCGCACTTTCAGAGGGGCAGTACTGAGGGAGCGCCGCACTGTCGGAGGGGCGTTACTGAGGGAGCGCCGCACTGTCGGAGTGGTAGTATTAAGGGAGCGCCGCACTGTCGGAGGGGCAGTACTGAGGGAGCGCCGCACTGTCGGACGGGCTTTACTGAGGGAGCGCCGCACTGTCGGAGGGGCAGTACTGAGGGAGCGCCGCACTGTCGGAGGGGCAGTACTGAGGGAGCGCCGAACTGTCGGAGGGGCGTTACTGAGGGAGCGCCGAACTGTCGGAGGGGCAGTACTGAGGGACCGCCGCACTGTCGGAGAGGCGGTACTGAGGGAGCGCCGCAGTGTCGGAGGGGCGGTACTGAGGGAGCGCCGCACTGTCGGAGGGGTGGTACTGAGGGAGCGCCGCACTGTCGGAGGGGCGGTACTGAGGGAGCGCCGCTCTGTCGGAGGGGCGGTACTGAGGGAGCGCCGCACTGTCGGAGGGGCGTTACTGAGGGAGCGCCGCACTGTCGGAGTGGTAGTACTGAGGGAGCGCCGCACTGTCGGAGGGGCAGTACTGAGGGAGCGCCGCACTGTCGGAGTGGCGTTACTGAGGGAGCGCCGCACTGTCGGAGGGGCAGTACTGAGGGAGCGCCGCACTGTCGGAGGGGCAGTACTGAGGGAGCGCCGCACTGTCGGAGGGGCGTTACTGAGGGAGCGCCGCACTGTCGGAGGGGCATTACTGAGGGAGCGCCGCACTGTCGGAGAGGAGGTACTGAGGGAGCGCCGCACTGTCGGAGGGGCGGTACTGAGGGAGCGCCGCACTGTCGGAGGGGTGGTACTGAGGGAGCGCCGCACTGTCGGAGGGGCGGTACTGAGGGGGCGCCGCACTGTCGGAGGGTTGGTACTGAGGGAGCGCCGCACTGTCGGAGGGGCGGTACTGAGGGAGCGCCGCACTGTCGGAGGGGCGGTACTGAGGGAGCGCCGCACTGTTGGAGGGGCGTTACTGAGGGAGCGCCGCACTGTCGGAGGGGCGGTACTGAGGGAGCGCCGCACTGTCGGAGGGGCGGTACTGAGGGAGCGCCGCACTGTCGGAGGGGCAGTACTGAGGGAGCGCCGCACTGTCGGAGGGGCAGTACTGAGGGAGCGCCGCACTGTCGGAGTGGCAGTACTGAGGGAGTGCCGCACTGTCGGAGGGGCAGTACTGAGGGAGCGCCGCACTGTTGGAGGGGCGTTACTGAGGCAGTGCCGCACTGTCGGATGGGCAGTACTGAGGGAGCGCCGCACTGTCGGAGGGACAGTACTGAGGGAGCGCCGCACTGTCGGAGGGTCATTACTGAGGGAGCGCCGCACTGTCGGAGGGGCAGTACTGAGGGAGCGCCGCACCGTCGGCGGGACAGTACTGCGGGAGCGCCGCACTGTCGGAGGGGCAGTACTGTGGGAGCGCCGCACTGTCGGAGGGGCAGTACTGAGGGAGAACTGCACTGTCGGAGGGGCAGTACTGTGGGAGCGCCGCAATGTCGGAGGGGCAGTACTGATGGAGCGGCGCACTTTCGGAGGGGCAGTACTGAGGGAGTGCCGCACTGTCGGAGGGGCAGTACTGTGGGAGCGCCGCACTGTCGGAGGGGCAGTACTGAGGGAGAACTGCACTGTCGGAGGGGCAGTACTGTGGGAGCGCCGCAATGTCGGAGGGGCAGTACTGAGGGAGTGCCGCACTGTCGGAGGGGCAGTACTGAGGGGGCGCCGCACTGTCCGAGGGGCGGTACTGAGGGAGCGCCGCACTGTGGGAGGGTTGGTACTGAGGGAGCGCCGCACTTACGGAGGGGCAGTACTGAGGGAGCGCCGCACTGTCGGAGGGGCAGTAATGAGGGAGGGCCGCACTGTCGGAGGGGCGTTACTGAGGGAGCACCGCACTGTCGGAGGGGCGGTACTGAGGGAGCGCCGCACTGTCGGAGGGTCGGTACTGAGGGAGCGCCGCACTGTTGGAGGGGCGGTACTGAGGGAGCACCGCACTGTCGGAGGGGCAGTACTGAGGGAGCGCCGCACTGTCGGAGGGGCAGTACTGAGGGAGCGCCGCACCGGCGGAGGGACAGTACAGCGGGAGCGCCGCACTTTCGGAGGAACAGTACTGAGGGAGCGCCGCACTGTCGGAGGGGCAGTACTGAGGGAGCGCCGCACTGTCGGAGGGTCAGTGCAGATGGAGCGCCGCACTGTCGGAGGGGCAGTACTGATGGGGCACTGCACTGTCGGTGGGGCAGTACTGAGGGAGCACCGCACTGCTGGAGGAGCAGTACTGAGGGAGCGCCGCACTGTCGGAGGGGCAGTACTGAGGGAGCGCTGCACTGTCGGAGGGGCAGTACTGAGGGAGCGCCGCACTGTCGGAGGGGCAGTACTGAGGGAGCGCCGCACTTTCAGAGGGGCAGTACTGAGGGAGCGCCGCACTGTCGGAGGGGCGTTACTGAGGGAGCGCCGCACTGTCGGAGTGGTAGTACTGAGGGAGCGCCGCACTGTCGGAGGGGCAGTACTGAGGGAGCGCCGCACTGTCGGAGGGGCGTTACTGAGGGAGCGCCGCACTGTCGGAGGGGCGTTACTGAGGGAGCACTGCACTGTCGGAGGGGCAGTACTGAGGGAGCGCCGCACTGTCGGAGATGCGGTACTGAGGGAGCGCCGCACTGTCGGAGGGGCGGCACTGAGGGAGCGCCGCACGGTCGGAGGTGTGGTACTGAGGGAGCGCCGCACTGTCGGAGGGGCGGTACTGAGGGAGCGCCGCGCTGTCGGAGTGTTCGTACTGAGGGAGCGCCGCACTGTCGGAGGGGCAGCACTGAGGGAGCGCCGCACTGTCGGAGGGGCAGTACTGAGGGAGCGCCGCACCGTCGGGGGGACAGTACTGCGGGAGCGCCGCACTGTCGGAGGGGCAGTACTGAGGGAGCGCCGCACTGTCGGAGGGGCAGTACTGAGGGAGCGCCGCACTGTCAGAGGGTCTGTACTGAGGGAGCGCCGCACTGTCGGAGGGGCAGTACTGATGGGGCACTGCACTGTCGGTAGGGCAGTACTGAGGGAGCGCCGGACTGTTGGAGGAGCAGTACTGAGGGAGCGCCGCACTGTCGGAGGGGCAGTACTGGGGGAGCACCGCACTGTCGGAGGGGCAGTACTGAGGGAGCGCCGCACTATCAGAAGGGCAGTACTGAGGGAGCGCCGCACTTTCAGAGGGGCAGTACTGAGGGAGCGCCGCACTGTCGGAGGGTCGTTACTGAGGGAGCGCCGCACTGTCGGAGTGGTAGTACTGAGGGAGCGCCACAATGTCGGAGGGGCAGTACTGAAGGAGCGCCGCACTGTCAGAGGGGCAGTACTGAGGGAGCGCCGCACTGTCGGAGGGGCAGGACTGAGGGAGCGCCGCACAGTCGGAGGGCCGGTACTGAGGGAGCGCCGCACTGTTGGAGGCGCGGTACTGAGGGAGCACCGCACTGTCGGAGGGGCAGTACTGAGGGAGCGGCGCACTGTCGGAGGGGCAGTACTGAGGGAGCGCCGCACCATCGGAGGGACAGTACAGCGGGAGCGCCGCACTGTCGGAGGAACAGTCCTGAGGGAGCGCCGCACTGTCGGACGGGCAGTACTGAGGGAGCGCCGCACTGTCGGAGGGGCGGTACTGAAGGAGCACCGCACTGACGGAGGGGCAGTACTGAGGGAGCGCCGCACTGTCGGAGGGGCAGTACTGAGGGAGTGCCGCACCGTCGGAGGGACACTACAGCGGGAGCGCCGCACTGTCGGAGGAAGAGTGCTGAGGGAGCGCCGCACTGTCGGAGGGGCAGTACTGAGGGAGCGCCGCACTGTCGAAGGGTCAGTGCTGACGGAGCGCCGCACTGTCGGAGGGGCAGTACTGATGGGGCACTGCACTGTCGGAGGGGCAGTACTGAGGGAGCGCCGCACTGTCGGAGGAGCAGTACTGAGGGAGCGCCGCACTGTCGGAGTGGCAGTACTGAGGGAGCGCCGCACTGTCGGAGGGGCAGTACTGAGGGAGCGCCGCACTGTCGGAGGGGCAGTACTGAGGGAGCGCCGCACTTTCAGAGGGGCAGTACTGAGGGAGCGCCGCACTGTCGGAGGGGCGTTACTGAGGGAGCGCCGCACTGTCGGAGTGGTAGTATTAAGGGAGTGCCGCACTGTCGGAGGGGCAGTACTGAGGGAGCGCCGCACTGTCGGACGGGCTTTACTGAGGGAGCGCCGCACTGTCGGAGGGGCAGTCCTGAGGGAGCGCCGCACTGTCGGAGGGGCAGTACTGAGGGAGCGCCGAACTGTCGGAGGGGCGTTACTGAGGGAGCGCCGAACTGTCGGAGGGGCAGTACTGAGGGAGCGCCGCACTGTCGGACAGGCGGTACTGAGGGAGCGCCGCAGTGTCGGAGGGGCGGTACTGAGGGAGCGCCGCACTGTCGGAGGGGTGGTACTGAGGGAGCGCCGCACTGTCGGAGGGGCGGTACTGAGGGAGCGCCGCTCTGTCGGAGGGGCGGTACTGAGGGAGCGCCGCACTGTCGGAGGGGCGTTACTGAGGGAGCGCCGCACTGTCGGAGTGGTAGTACTGAGGGAGCGCCGCACTGTCGGAGGGGCAGTACTGAGGGAGCGCCGCACTGTCGGAGTGGCGTTACTGAGGGAGCGCCGCACTGTCGGAGGGGCAGTACTGAGGGAGCGCCGCACTGTCGGAGGGGCAGTACTGAGGGAGCGCCGCACTGTCGGAGGGGCAGTACTGAGGGAGCGCCGCACTGTTGGAGGGGCGTTACTGAGGCAGTGCCGCACTGTCGGATGGGCAGTACTGAGGGAGCGCCGCACTGTCGGAGGGACAGTACTGAGGGAGCGCCGCACTGTCGGAGGGGCATTACTGAGGGAGCGCCGCACTGTCGGAGGGGCATTACTGAGGGAGCGCCGCACTGTCGGAGGGGCAGTACTGAGGGAGCGCCGCACCGTCGGCGGGACAGTACTGCGGGAGCGCCGCACTGTCGGAGGGGCAGTACTGTGGGAGCGCCGCACTGTCGGAGGGGCAGTACTGAGGGAGAACTGCACTGTCGGAGGGGCAGTACTGTGGGAGCACCGCAATGTCGGAGGGGCAGTACTGATGGAGCGGCGCACTTTCGGAGGGGCAGTACTGAGGGAGTGCCGCACTGTCGGAGGGGCAGTACTGAGGGGGCGCCGCACTGTCCGAGGGGCGGTACTGAGGGAGCGCCGCACTGACAAAGGGGCAGTACTGAGGGAGCGCCGCACTGTGGGAGGGTTGGTACTGAGGGAGCGCCGCACTGACGGAGGGGCAGTAATGAGGGAGGGCCGCACTGTCGGAGGGGCGTTACTGAGGGAGCGCCGCACTGTCGGAGGGGCGGTACTGAGGGAGCGCCGCACTGTCGGAGGGTCGGTACTGAGGGAGCGCCGCACTGTTGGAGGGGCGCTACTGAGGGAGCACCGCACTGTCGGAGGGGCAGTACTGAGGGAGCACCGCACTGTCGGAGGGGCAGTACTGAGGGAGCGCCGCACCGTCGGAGGGACAGTACAGCGGGAGCGCCGCACTTTCGGAGGAACAGTACTGAGGGAGCGCCGCACTGTCGGAGGGGCAGTACTGAGGGAGCGCCGCACTGTCGGAGGGTCACTGCTGATGGAGCGCCGCACTGTCGGAGGGGCAGTACTGATGGGGCACTGCACTGTCGGTGGGGCAGTACTGAGGGAGCACCGCACTGCTGGAGCAGCAGTACTGAGGGAACGCCGCACTGTCGGAGGGGCAGTACTGAGGGAGCGCTGCACTGTCGGAGGGGCAGTACTGAGGGAGCGCCGCACTGTCGGAGGGGCAGTACTGAGGGAGCGCCGCACTTTCAGAGGGGCAGTACTGAGGGAGCGCCGCACTGTCGGAGGGGCGTTACTGAGGGAGCGCCGCACTGTCGGAGTGGTAGTACTGAGGGAGCGCCGCACTGTCGGAGGGGCAGTACTGAGGGAGCGCCGCACTGTCGGAGATGCGGTACTGAGGGAGCGCCGCACTGTCGGAGGGGCGGCACTGAGGGAGCGCCGCACTGTCGGAGGTGTGGTACTGAGGGAGCGCCGCATTGTCGGAGGGGCGGTACTGAGGGAGCGCCGCGCTGTCGGAGTGTTGGTACTGAGGGAGCGCCGCACTGTCGGAGGGGCAGCACTGAGGGAGCGCCGCACTGTCGGAGGGGCAGTACTGAGGGAGCGCCGCACCGTCGGGGGGACAGTACTGCGGGAGCGCCGCACTGTCGGAGGGGCAGTACTGAGGGAGCGCCGCACTGTCAGAGGGTCTGTACTGAGGGAGCGCCGCACTGTCGGAGGGGCAGTACTGATGGGGCACTGCCCTGTCGGTAGGGCAGTACTGAGGGAGCGCCGGACTGTTGGAGGAGCAGTACTGAGGGAGCGCCGCACTGTCGGAGGGGCAGTACTGGGGGAGCACCGCACTGTCGGAGGGGCAGTACTGAGGGAGCGCCGCACTATCAGAAGGGCAGTACTGAGGGAGCGCCGCACTTTCAGAGGGGCAGTACTGAGGGAGCGCCGCACTGTCGGAGGGTCGTTACTGAGGGAGCGCCGCACTGTCGGAGTGGTAGTACTGAGGGAGCGCCACAATGTCGGAGGGGCAGTACTGAAGGAGCGCCGCACTGTCAGAGGGGCAGTACTGAGGGAGCGCCGCACTGTCGGAGGGGCAGGACTGAGGGAGCGCCGCACAGTCGGAGGGCCGGTACTGAGGGAGCGCCGCACTGTCGGAGTGGCGTTACTGAGGGAGCGCCGCACTGTCGGAGGGGCAGTACTGAGGGAGCGCCGCACTGTCGGAGGGGCAGTACTGAGGGAGCGCCGCACTGTCGGAGGGGCAGTACTGAGGGAGCGCCGCACTGCTGGAGGGGCGTTACTGAGGCAGTGCCGCACTGTCGGATGGGCAGTACTGAGGGAGCGCCGCACTGTCGGAGGGACAGTACTGAGGGAGCGCCGCACTGTCGGAGGGGCATTACTGAGGGAGCGCCGCACCGTCGGCGGGACAGTACTGCGGGAGCGCCGCACTGTCGGAGGGGCAGTACTGTGGGAGCGCCGCACTGTCGGAGGGGCAGTACTGAGGGAGCGCCGCACTGTCGGAGGGGCAGTACTGAGGGAGAACTGCACTGTCGGAGGGGCAGTACTGTGGGAGCACCGCAATGTCGAAGGGGCAGTACTGATGGAGCGGCGCACTTTCGGAGGGGCAGTACTGAGGGAGTGCCGCACTGTCGGAGGGGCAGTACTGAGGGGGCGCCGCACTGTCCGAGGGGCGGTACTGAGGGAGCGCCGCACTGACAAAGGGGCAGTACTGAGGGAGCGCCGCACTGTGGGAGGGTTGGTACTGAGGGAGCGCCGCACTGACGGAGGGGCAGTACTGAGGGAGCGCCGCACTGTCGGAGGGGCAGTACTGAGGGAGCGCCGCACTGTCGGAGGGGCAGTACTGAGGGAGCGCCGCACCGTCGGAGGGACAGTACAGCGGGAGCGCCGCACTTTCGGAGGAACAGTACTGAGGGAGCGCCGCACTGTCGGAGGGGCAGTACTGAGGGAGCGCCGCACTGTCGGAGGGTCAGTGCTGATGGAGCGCCGCACTGTCGGAGGGGCAGTACTGATGGGGCACTGCACTGTCGGTGGGGCAGTACTGAGGGAGCACCGCACTGCTGGAGCAGCAGTACTGAGGGAGCGCCGCACTGTCGGAGGGGCAGTACTGAGGGAGCGCTGCACTGTCGGAGGGGCAGTACTGAAGGAGCGCCGCACTGTCGGAGGGGCAGTACTGAGGGAGCGCCGCACTTTCAGAGGGGCAGTACTGAGGGAGCGCCGCACTGTCGGAGGGGCGTTACTGAGGGAGCGCTGCACTGTCGGAGTGGTAGTACTGAGGGAGCGCCGCACTGTCGGAGGGGCAGTACTGAGGGAGCGCCGCACTGTCGGAGGGGCGTTACTGAGGGAGCGCCGCACTGTCGGAGGGGCAGTACTGAGGGAGCGCCGCACTGTCGGAGGGGCAGTACTGAGGGAGCGCCGCACTGTCGGAGGGGCGTTACTGAGGGAGCGCTGCACTGTCGGAGGGGCAGTACTGAGGGAGCGCCGCACTGTCGGAGATGCGGTACTGAGGGAGCGCCGCACTGTCGGAGGGGCGGCACTGAGGGAGCGCCGCACTGTCGGAGGTGTGGTACTGAGGGAGCGCCCACTGTCGGAGGGGCGGGTACTGAGGGAGCGCCGCGCTGTCGGAGTGTTGGTACTGAGGGAGCGCCGCACTGTCGGAGGGGCAGCACTGAGGGAGCGCCGCACTGTCGGAGGGGCAGTACTGAGGGAGCGCCGCACCGTCGGGGGGGACAGTACTGCGGGAGCGCCGCACTGTCGGAGGGGCAGTACTGAGGGAGCGCCGCACTGTCGGAGGGGCAGTACTGAGGGAGCGCCGCACTGTCAGAGGGTCTGTACTGAGGGAGCGCCGCACTGTCGGAGGGGCAGTACTGATGGGGCACTGCACTGTCGGTAGGGCAGTACTGAGGGAGCGCCGGACTGTTGGAGGAGCAGTACTGAGGGAGCGCCGCACTGTCGGAGGGGCAGTACTGGGGGAGCACCGCACTGTCGGAGGGGCAGTACTGAGGGAGCGCCGCACTATCAGAAGGGCAGTACTGAGGGAGCGCCGCACTTTCAGAGGGGCAGTACTGAGGGAGCGCCGCACTGTCGGAGGGTCGTTACTGAGGGAGCGCCGCACTGTCGGAGTGGTAGTACTGAGGGAGCGCCACAATGTCGGAGGGGGCAGTACTGAAGGAGCGCCGCACTGTCTGAGGGGCAGTACTGAGGGAGCGCCGCACTGTCGGAGGGGCAGTACTGAGGGAGCGCCGCACAGTCGGAGGGGCAGTACTGAGGGAGCGCCGCACTGTCGGAGGGGCAGTACTGAGGGAGCGCCGCACTGTCGGAGGGGCAGTACTGAGGGAGCGCCGCACTGTCGGAGGGGCAGTCCTGAGGGAGCGCCGCACTGTCGGAGGGGCAGTACTGAGGGAGCGCCGCACTGTGGGAGGGTTGGTACTGAGGGAGCGCCGCACTGACGGAGGGGCAGTAATGAGGGAGGGCCGCACTGTCGGAGGGGCGTTGCTGAGGGAGCGCCGCACTGTCGGAGGGGCGGTACTGAGGGAGCGCCGCACTGTCGGAGGGCCGGTACTGAGGGAGCGCCGCACTGTTGGAGGGGCGGTACTGAGGGAGCACCGCACTGTCGGAGGGGCAGTACTGAGGGAGCGGCGCACTGTCGGAGGGGCAGTACTGAGGGAGCGCCGCACCGTCGGAGGGACAGTACAGCGGGAGCGCCGCACTGTCGGAGGGGCAGTACTGAGGGAGCGCCGCACTGTCGGAGGGGCGGTACTGAGGGAGCACCGCACTGACGGAGGGGCAGTACTGAGGGAGCGCCGCACTGTCGGAGGGGCTGTACTGAGGGAGTGCCGCACTGTCGGAGGGACACTACAGCGGGAGCGCCGCACTGTCGGAGGAAGAGTACTGAGGGAGCGCCGCACTGTCGGAGGGGCAGTACTGAGGGAGCGCCGCACTGTCGAAGGGTCAGTGCTGACGGAGCGCCGCACTGTCGGAGGGGCAGTACTGATGGGGCACTGCACTGTCGGAGGGGCAGTACTGAGGGAGCGCCGCACTGTCGGAGGAGCAGTACTGAGGGAGCGCCGCACTGTCGGAGGGGCAGTACTGAGGGAGCGCCGCACTGTCGGAGGGGCAGTACTGAGGGAGCGCCGCACTGTCGGAGGGGCAGTACTGAGGGAGCGCCGCACTTTCAGAGGGGCAGTACTGAGGGAGCGCCGCACTGTCGGAGGGGCGTTACTGAGGGAGCGCCGCACTGTCGGAGTGGTAGTATTAAGGGAGCGCCGCACTGTCGGAGGGGCAGTACTGAGGGAGCGCCGCACTGTCGGACGGGCTTTACTGAGGGAGCGCCGCACTGTCGGAGGGGCAGTCCTGAGGGAGCGCCGCACTGTCGGAGGGGCAGTACTGAGGGAGCGCCGAACTGTCGGAGGGGCGTTACTGAGGGAGCGCCGAACTGTCGGAGGGGCAGTACTGAGGGAGCGCCGCACTGTCGGAGAGGCGGTACTGAGGGAGCGCCGCAGTGTCGGAGGGGCGGTACTGAGGGAGAGCCGCACTGTCGGAGGGGTGGTACTGAGGGAGCGCCGCACTGTCGGAGGGGCGGTACTGAGGGAGCGCCGCTCTGTCGGAGGGGCGGTACTGAGGGAGCGCCGCACTGTCGGAGGGGCGTTACTGAGGGAGCGCCGCACTGTCGGAGTGGTAGTACTGAGGGAGCGCCGCACTGTCGGAGGGGCAGTACTGAGGGAGCGCCGCACTGTCGGAGTGGCGTTACTGAGGGAGCGCCGCACTGTCGGAGGGGCAGTACAGAGGGAGCGCCGCACTGTCGGAGGGGCAGTACTGAGGGAGCGCCGCACTGTCGGAGGGGCGTTACTGAGGGAGCGCCGCACTGTCGGAGGGGCAGTACTGAGGGAGCGCCGCACTGTCGGAGAGGAGGTACTGAGGGAGCGCCGCACTGTCGGAGGGGCGGTACTGAGGGAGCGCCGCACTGTCGGATGGGTGGTACTGAGGGAGCGCCGCACTGTCGGAGGGGCGGTACTGAGGGGGCGCCGCACTGTCGGAGGGTTGGTACTGAGGGAGCGCCGCACTGTCGGAGGGGCGGTACTGAGGGAGCGCCGCACTGTCGGAGGGGCGGTACTGAGGGAGCGCCGCACTGTCGGAGGGGCGGTACTGAGGGAGCGCCGCACTGTCGGAGGGGCGGTACTGAGGGAGCGCCGCACTGTCGGAGGGGCGGTACTGAGGGAGCGCCGCACTTTCGGAGGGGCAGTACTGAGGGAGCGCCGCACTGTCGGAGGGGCAGTACTGAGGGAGCGCCGCACTGTCGGAGTGGCAGTACTGAGGGAGCGCCGCACTGTCGGAGGGGCAGTACTGAGGGAGCGCCGCACTGTTGGAGGGGCGTTACTGAGGCAGTGCCGCACTGTCGGATGGGCAGTACTGAGGGAGCGCCGCACTGTCGGAGGGACAGTACTGAGGGAGCGCCGCACTGTCGGAGGGGCATTACTGAGGGAGCGCCGCACTGTCGGAGGGGCAGTACTGAGGGAGCGCCGCACCGTCGGCGGGACAGTACTGCGGGAGCGCCGCACTGTCGGAGGGGCAGTACTGTGGGAGCGCCGCACTGTCGGAGGGGCAGTACTGAGGGAGCACTGCACTGTCGGAGGGGCAGTACTGTGGGAGCGCCGCAATGTCGGAGGGGCAGTACTGATGGAGCGGCGCACTTTCGGAGGGGCAGTACTGAGGGAGTGCCGCACTGTCAGAGGGGCAGTACTGAGGGGGCGCCGCACTGTCCGAGGGGCGGTACTGAGGGAGCGCCGCACTGTCCGAGGGGCAGTACTGAGGGAGCGCCGCACTGTGGGAGGGTTGGTACTGAGGGAGCGCCGCACTGACGGAGGGGCAGTACTGAGGGAGCGCCGCACTGTCGGAGGGGCAGTAATGAGGGAGGGCCGCACTGTCGGAGGGGCGTTACTGAGGGAGCGCCGCACTGTCGGAGGGGCGGTACTGAGGGAGCGCCGCACTGTCGGAGGGTCGGTACTGAGGGAGCGCCGCACTGTTGGAGGGGCGGTACTGAGGGAGCACCGCACTGTCGGAGGGGCAGTACTGAGGGAGCGCCGCACTGTTGGAGGGGCGGTACTGAGGGAGCACCGCACTGTCGGAGGGGCAGTACTGAGGGAGCACCGCACTGTCGGAGGGGCAGTACTGAGGGAGCGCCGCACTGTCGGAGGGTCAGTGCTGATGGAGCGCCGCACAGTCGGAGGGGCAGTACTGATGGGGCACTGCACTGTCGGTGGGGCAGTACTGAGGGAGCACCGCACTGCTGGAGGAGCAGTACTGAGGGAGCGCCGCACTGTCGGAGGGGCAGTACTGAGGGAGCGCTGCACTGTCGGAGGGGCAGTACTGAGGGAGCGCCGCACTGTCGGAGGGGCAGTACTGAGGGAGCGCCGCACTTTCAGAGGGGCAGTACTGAGGGAGCGCCGCACTGTCGGAGGGGCGTTACTGAGGGAGCGCCGCACTGTCGGAGTGGTAGTACTGAGGGAGCGCCGCACTGTCGGAGGGGCAGTACTGAGGGAGCGCCGCACTGTCGGAGGGGCGTTACTGAGGGAGCGCCGCACTGTCGGAGGGGCAGTACTGAGGGAGCGCCGCACTGTCGGAGGGGCAGTACTGAGGGAGCGCCGCACTGTCGGAGGGGCGTTACTGAGGGAGCGTTGCACTGTCGGAGGGGCAGTACTGAGGGAGCGCCGCACTGTCGGAGATGCGGTACTGAGGGAGCGCCGCACTGTCGGAGGGGCGGAACTGAGGGAGCGCCGCACTGTCGGAGGGGTGGTACTGAGGGAGCGCCGCACTGTCGGAGGGGCGGTACTGAGGGAGCGCCGCGCTGTCGGAGTGTTGGTACTGAGGGAGCGCCGCACTGTCGGAGGGGCAGCACTGAGGGAGCGCCGCACTGTCGGAGGGGCAGTACTGAGGGAGCGCCGCACCGTCGGGGGGACAGTACTGCGGGAGCGCCGCACTGTCGGAGGGGCAGTACTGAGGGAGCGCCGCACTGTCGGAGGGGCAGTACTGAGGGAGCGCCGCACTGTCAGAGGGTCTGTACTGAGGGAGCGCCGCACTGTCGGAGGGGCAGTACTGATGGGGCACTGCACTGTCGGTAGGGCAGTACTGAGGGAGCGCTGGACTGTTGGAGGAGCAGTACTGAGGGAGCGCCGCACTGTCGGAGGGGCAGTACTGGGGGAGCACCGCACTGACGGAGGGGCAGTATTGAGGGAGCGCCGCACTATCAGAAGGGCAGTACTGAGGGAGCGCCGCACTTTCAGAGGGGCAGTACTGAGGGAGCGCCGCACTGTCGGAGGGTCGTTACTGAGGGAGCACCACACTGTCGGAGTGGTAGTACTGAGGGAGCGCCACAATGTCGGAGGGGCAGTACTGAAGGAGCGCCGCACTGTCGGAGGGGCAGTACTGAGGGAGCGCCGCACTGTCGGAGGGGCAGTACTGAGGGAGCGCCGCACAGTCGGAGGGGCAGTACTGAGGGAGCGCCGCACTGTCAGAGGGGCAGTACTGAGGGAGCGCCGCACTGTCGGAGTGGCAGTACTGAGGGAGCGCCGCACTGTCGGAGGGGCAGTACTGAGGGAGCGCCGCACTGTTGGAGGGGTGTTACTGAGGCAGTGCCGCACTGTCGGAGGGGCAGTACTGAGGGAGCGCCGCACTGTCAGAGGGGCAGTACTGAGGGAGCGCCGCACTTTCGGAGGGGCAGTACTGAGGGAGCGCCGCACTGTCGGAGGGACATTACTGAGGGTGCGCCGCACTGTCGGAGGGGCGGTACTGAGGGAGCGCCGCACTGTCGGAGGGTCGGTACTGAGGGAGCGCCGCACTGTTGGAGGGGCGGTACTGAGGGAGCACCGCACTGTCGGAGGGGCAGTACTGAGGGAGCGCCGCACTGTCGGAGGGGCAGTACTGAGGGAGCGCCGCACCGTCGGAGGGACAGTACAGCGGGAGCGCAGCACTGTCGGAGGAACAGTACTGAGGGAGCGCCGCACTGTCGGAGGGGCAGTACTGAGGGAGCGCCGCACTGTCGGAGGGTCAGTGCTGATGGAGCGCCGCACTGTCGGAGGGGCAGTACTGATGGGGCACTG
This sequence comes from Somniosus microcephalus, assembly GCF_052327205.1. Classification (NCBI taxonomy): domain Eukaryota; kingdom Metazoa; phylum Chordata; class Chondrichthyes; order Squaliformes; family Somniosidae; genus Somniosus; species Somniosus microcephalus. The sequence continues at coordinate 23,928,114 of NW_028225185.1, read as the reverse complement.
CACTGTCGGTGGGGCAGTACTGAGGGAGCACCGCACTGCTGGAGGAGCAGTACTGAGGGAGCGCCGCACTGTCGGAGGGGCAGTACTGAGGGAGCGCCGCACTGTCGGAGGGACAGTACTGAGGGAGCGCCGCACTGTCGGAGGGGCATTACTGAGGGAGCGCCGCACTGTCGGAGGGGCAGTACTGAGGGAGCGCCGCACTGTCGGAGGGGCAGTACCGTGGGAGCGCCGCACTGTCGGAGGGGCGGTACTGAGGGAGCACTGCACTGTCGGAGGGGCAGTACTGTGGGAGCGCCGCAATGTCGGAGGGGCAGTACTGATGGAGCGGCGCACTTTCGGAGGGGCAGTACTGAGGGAGTGCCGCTCTGTCGGAGGGGCAGTACTGAGGGGGTGCCGCACTGTCCGAGGGGCGGTACTGAGGGAGCGCCGCACTGACAGAGGGGCTGTACTGAGGGAGCGCCGCACTGTGGGAGGGTTGGTACTGAGGGAGCGCCGCACTGACGGAGGGGCAGTACTGAGGGAGCGCCGCACTGTCGGAGGGGCAGTAATGAGGGAGGGCCGCACTGTCGGAGGGGCGTTACTGAGGGAGCGCCGCACTGTCGGAGGGGCGGTACTGAGGGAGCGCCGCACTGTCGGAGGGTCGGTACTGAGGAAGCGCCGCACTGTTGGAGGGGCGGTACTGAGGGAGCACCGCACTGTCGGAGGGGCAGTACTGAGGGAGCGCCGCACCGTCGGAGGGGCAGTACTGAGGGAGCGCCGCACCGTCGGAGGGACAGTACAGCGGGAGCGCCGCACTGTCGGAGGAACAGTCCTGAGGGAGCGCCGCACTGTCGGAGGGGCAGTACTGAGGGAGCGCCGCACTGTCGGAGGGTCAGTGCTGATGGAGCGCCGCACTGTCGGAGGGGCAGTACTGATGGGGCACTGCACTGTCGGTGGGGCAGTACTGAGGGAGCACCGCACTGCTGGAGGAGCAGTACTGAGGGAGCGCCGCACTGTCGGAGGGGCAGTACTGAGGGAGCGCTGCACTGTCGGAGGGGCAGTACTGAGGGAGCGCCGCACTGTCGGAGGGGCAGTACTGAGGGAGCGCCGCACTTTCAGAGGGGCAGTACTGAGGGAGCGCCGCACTGTCGGAGGGGCAGTACTGAGGGAGCGCCGCACTGTCGGAGGGGCGTTACTGAGGTAGCGCCGCACTGTCGGAGGGGCAGTACTGAGGGAGCGCCGCACTGTCGGAGGGGCAGTACTGAGGGAGCGCCGCACTGTCGGAGGGGCGTCACTGAGGGAGCGCTGCACTGTCGGAGGGGCAGGACTGAGGGAGCGCCGCACTGTCGGAGATGCGGTACTGAGGGAGCGCCGCACTGTCGGAGGGGCGGTACTGAGGGAGCGCCGCACTGTCGGAGGGGTGGTACTGAGGGAGCGCCGCACTGTCGGAGGGGCGGTACTGAGGGAGCGCCGCACTGTCGGAGGGTTGGTACTGAGGGAGCGCCGCACTGTCGGAGGGGCAGCACTGAGGGAGCGCCGCACTGTCGGAGGGGCAGTACTGAGGGAGCGCCGCACCGTCGGGGGGACAGTACTGCGGGAGCGCCGCACTGTCGGAGGGGCAGTACTGAGGGAGCGCCGCACTGTCGGAGGGGCAGTACTGAGGGAGCACTGCACTGTCGGAGGGGCAGTACTGTGGGAGCGCCGCAATGTCGGAGGGGCAGTACTGATGGAGCACCGCACTTTCAGAGGGGCAGTACTGAGGGAGCGCCGCACTGTCGGAGGGGCGTTACTGAGGGAGCGCCGCACTGTCGGAGTGGTAGTACTGAGGGAGCACCGCACTGTCGGAGGGGCAGTACTGATGGAGCGCTGCACTGTCGGAGGGGCGTTACTGAGGGAGCGCCGCACTTTCGGAGGGGCAGTACTGAGGGAGCGCCGCACTGTCGGAGGGGCAGTACTGAGGGAGCGCCGCATTGTCGGAGGAGCGTAACTGAGGGAGCGCCGCACTGTCGGAGGGGCAGTACTGAGGGAGCGCCGCACTGTCGGAGAGGTGGTACTGAGGGAGCGCCGCACTGTCGGAGGGGCGGTACTGAGGGACCGCCGCACTGTCGGGGGTTGGTACTGAGGGAGCGCCGCACTGTCGGAGGGGCGGCACTGAGGGAGCGCCGCACTGTCGGAGGGTTGGTACTGAGGGAGCACCGCACTGTCGGAGGGGCGGTACTGAGGGAGCGCCGCACTGTCGGAGGGGCAGTACTGAGGGAGCGCCGCACTGTCGGAGGGACAGTACTGAGGGAGCGCCGCACTGTCAGAGGGGCAGTACTGAGGGAGCGCAGCACTGTTGGAGGGGCAGTACTGAGGGAGCGCCGCACTGTCGGAGGGGCAGTACTGAGGGAGCGCCGCACTGTCGGAGGGGCAGTACTGAGGGAGCGCCGCACTGTCGGAGTGGCGGTACTGAGGGAGCGCCGCACTGTTGGAGGGGCAGTACTGAGGGAGCGCCGCACTGTTGGAGGGGCGTTACTGAGGCAGTGCCGCACTGTCGGAGGGGCAGTACTGAGGGAGCGCCGCACTGTCCGTGGGGCAGTACTGAGGGAGCGCCGCACTTTCGGAGGGGTAGTACTGAGGGAGCGCCGCACTGTCGGAGGGACAGTACTGAGGGAGCGCCGCACTGTCGGAGGGGCAGTACTGAGGGAGCGCCGCACAGTCGGAGGGGCAGTACTGAGGGAGCACTGCACTGTCGGAGGGGCAGTACTGTGGGAGCGCCGCAATGTCGGAGGGGCAGTACTGATGGAGCACCGCACTTTCAGAGGGGCAGTACTGAGGGAGCGCCGCACTGTCGGAGTGGCGTTACTGAGGGAGCACCGCACTGTCGGAGTGGTAGTACTGAGGGAGCGCCGCACTGTCGGAGGGGCGGTACTGAGGGATCGGCGCTCTGTCGGAGGGGCGGTACTGAGGGAGGGCTGCAATGTCGGAGCGGCTGTACTGAGGGAGCGCCGCACCGTCGGAGGGACAGTACAGCGGGAGCGCCGCACTGTCGGAGGAGCTGTACTGAGGGAGCGCCACACTGTCGGAGGGGCAGTACTGAGGGAGCGCCGCACTGTCGGAGAGGCGTTACTGACGGAGCGTCGCACTGTCGGAGGGGCGGTACTGAGGGAGCGCCGCACTGTCGGAGGGGCGGTACTGAGGGAGTGCCGCACTGTCGGAGGGGCAGTACTGAGGGAGCGCCGCACCGTCGGAGGGACAGTACAGCGGGAGCGCCGCACTGTCGGAGGAACAGTACTGAGGGAGCGCCGCACTGTCGGAGGGGCAGTACTGAGGGAGCGCCGCACTGTCAGAGGGTCAGTACTGAGGGAGCGCCGCACTGTCGGAGGGGCAGTACTGATGGGGCACTGCACTGTCGGTAGGGCAGTACTGAGGGAGCGCCGGACTGTTGGAGGAGCAGTACTGAGGGAGCGCCGCACTGTCGGAGGGGCAGTACTGAGGGAGCACCGCACTGTCGGAGGGGCAGTACTGAGGGAGCGCCGCACTATCAGAGGGGCAGTACTGAGGGAGCGCCGCACTTTCAGAGGGGCAGTACTGAGGGAGCGCCGCACTGTCGGAGGGTCGTTACTGAGGGAGCGCCGCACTGTCGGAGTGGTAGTACTGAGGGAGCGCCACAATGTCGGAGGGGCAGTACTGAAGGAGCGCCGCACTGTCGGAGGGGCAGTACTGAGGGAGCGCCGCACTGTCGGAGGGGCAGTACTGAGGGAGCGCCGCACAGTCGGAGGGATAGTACTGAGGGAGCGCCGCACTATCGGAGGGGCAGTACTGAGGGAGCGCCGCACTGTCGGAGTGGCAGTACTGAGGGAGCGCCGCACTGTCGGAGGGGCAGTACTGAGGGAGCGCCGCACTGTTGGAGGGGCGTTACTGAGGCAGTGCCGCACTGTCGGAGGGGCAGTACTGAGGGAGCGCCGCACTGTCAGAGGGGCAGTACTGAGGGAGCGCAGCACTTTCGGAGGGACAGTACTGAGGGAGCGCCGCACTGTCGGAGGGACAGTACTGAGGGTGCGCCGCACTGTCGGAGGGGCAGTACTGAGGGAGCGCCGCACTGTCGGCGAGGCGGTACTGAGGGAGCGCCGCACTGTCGGAGGGGCGGTACTGAGGGATCGGCGCACTGTCGGAGGGGCGGTACTGAGGGAGGGCCGCACTGTCGGAGGGGCTGTACTGAGGGAGCGCCGCACCGTCGGAGGGATAGTACAGCGGGAGCGCCGCACTGTCGGAGGAGCTGTACTGAGGGAGCGCCACACTGTCGGAGGGGCAGTACTGAGGGAGCGCCGCACTGTCGGAGAGGCGGTACTGAGGGAGCGCCGCACTGTCGGAGGGGCGGTACTGAGGGAGCGCCGCACTGTCGGAGGGGTGGTGCTGAGGGAGCGCCGCACTGTCGGAGGGTTGGTACTGAGGGAGCGCCGCACTGTCGGAGGGGCGGTACTGAGGGAGCGCCGCACTGTCGGAGGGGCAGTACTGAGGGAGCGCCGCACCGTCGGAGGGACAGTACAGTGGGAGCGCCGCACTGTCGGAGGAACAGTACTGAGGGAGCGCCGCACTGTCGGAGGGGCAGTACTGAGGGAGCGCCGCACTGTCGGAGGGTCAGTACTGAGGGAGCGCCGCACTGTCGGAGGGGCAGTACTGATGGGGCACTGCACTGTCAGTGGGGCAGTACTGAGGGAGCGCCGGACTGTTGGAGGAGCAGTACTGAGGGAGCGCCGCACTGTCGGAGGGGCAGTACTGAGGGAGCACCGCACTGTCGGAGGGGCAGTACTGAGGGAGCGCCGCACTATCGGAGGGGCAGTACTGAGGGAGCGCCGCACTTTCAGAGGGGCAGTACTGAGGGGGCGGCGCACTGTTGGAGGGGCAGTACTGAGGGAGCGCCGCACTGTCGGAGGGGCGGTACTGAGGGAGCGCCGCACTGTCGGAGGGGCGGTACTGAGGGAGCGCCGCACTGTCGAAGGGGCAGTACTGAGGGAGCGCCGCACTGTCGGAGGGGCGTTACTGAGGGAGCGCCGCACTGTCGGAGGGGCAGTACTGAGGGAGCGCCGCACTGTCGGAGAGGCGGTACTGAGGGAGCGCCGCACTGTCGGAGGGGCGCTACTGAGGGAGCGCCGCACTGTCGGAGGGGTGGTACTGAGGGAGCGCCGCACTGTCGGAGGGGCGGTACTGAGGGAGCGCCGCACTGTCGGAGGGTAGGTACTGAGGGAGCGCTGCACTGTCGGAGTGGCAGTACTGAGGGAGGGCCTCGGGGCAGTACTGAGGGAGCGCCGCACTGTTGGAGGGGCAGTACTGAGGCAGTGCCGCACTGTCAGAGGTGCAGTACTGAGGGAGCGCCGCACTGTCGGAGGGGCGGTACTGAGGGAGCGCTGCACTGACGGAGGGGCAGTACTGAGGGAGCGCCGCACTGTCGGAGGGGCAGTACTGAGGGAGCGCCGCACTGTCGGAGGGGCGTTACTGAGGGAGCGCCGCACTGTCGGAGGGGCAGTACTGAGGGAGCGCCGCACTGTCGGAGGGGCAGTAGTGAGGGAGCGCCGCACTGTCGGAGGGGCAGTACTGAGGGAGCGCCGCACTGTCGGAGGGGCAGTACTGAGGGAGCGCCACAATGTCGGAGGGGCAGTACTGAAGGAGCGGCGCACTGTCGGAGGGGCAGTACTGAGGGAGCGCCGCACTGTCGGAGGGGCAGTACTGAGGGAGTGCCGCACTGTCGGAGGGGCAGTACTGAGGGAGCGCCGCACTGTCGGAGCGGCGGTACTGAGGGAGCGCCACAATGTCGGAGGGGCAGTACTGAAGGAGCGCTGTACTGTCGGAGTGGCAGTACTGAGGGTGCGCTGCACTGTCGGAGTGGCAGTACTGAGGGAGGGCCGCACTGTAAGAGGGTCAGTACTGAGGCAGTGCCGCTCTGTCAGAGGGGCAGTACTGAGGGAGCGCCGCACTGTCGGAGGGGCAGTACTGAGGGAGCGCCGCGCTGTCGGAGGGGCAGTACTGAGGGAGCGCCGCACTGTCGGAGGGGCAGTACTGAGGGGGCGGCGCACTGTCGGAGGGGCAGTACTGAGGTAGCGGCGCACTTTCGGAGAGGCAGTACTGAGGGAGTGCCGCACTTTCGGAGGGGCAGTACTGAGGGAGTGCCGCACTGTCGGAGGGGCAGTACTGAGGGAGCGCCGCACTGTCGGAGGGGCAGTACTAAGGGTGCGCCGCACTTTCAGAGGGGCAGTACTGAGGGAGCGCCGCACTGTCGGAGGGGCGTTACTGAGGGTGCGCCGCACTGTCGGAGTGGTAGTACTGAGGGAGCGCCGCACTGTCGGAGGGGATTTATTGAGGGAGCGCCGCACTGTCGGAGGGGCAGTACTGAGGGAGCGCCGCACTGTCGGAGGGGCAGTACTGAGGGAGCGCCGCACTGTCGGAGGGTTGGTTCTGAGGGAGCGCTGCACTGTCGGAGGGGCGGTACTGAGGGAGCGCCGCACTGTCGGAGGGGCAGTACTGAGGGAGCGCCGCACTGTCGGAGGGGCAGTACTGAGGGAGCGCCGCACCATCGGCGGGACAGTACCGCGGGAGCGCCGCACTGTCGGAGGGGCAGTACTGAGGGAGCACCGCACTGTCGGAGGGGCAGTACTGAGGGAGCGCCGCACTGTCGGAGGGGCGTTACTGAGGGAGCGCCGCACTGTCGGAGGGGCGGTAATGAGGGAGCGCCGCACTGTCGGAGGGTTGGTTCTGAGGGAGCGCTGCACTGTCGGAGGGGCGGTACTGAGGGAGCACCGCACTGTCGGAGGGGCAGTACTGAGGGAGCGCCGCACTGTCGGAGGGGCAGTACTGAGGGAGCGCCGCACCGTCGGCGGGACAGTGCTGCGGGAGTGCCGCACTGTCGGAGGGGCAGTGCTGATGGAGCACCGCACTGTCGGTGGGGCAGTACTGAGGGAGCGCCGCACTGTTGGAGGAGCAGTACTGAGGTACCGTCGCACTGTGGGAGGGGCCGTACTGAGGGAGCGCCGCACTGTCGGAGGGTCTGTACTGAGGGAGCGCCGCACTGTCGGAGGGGCAGTACTGAGGGAGCGCTGCATTATCGGAGGGTCAGTACTGAGGGAGCGCCGTACCTTCGGAGGGGCAGTACTGAGGGAGCGCTGCACTGTCGGAGGGGCAGTACTGAGGGAGCGCCGCACTGTCGGAGGGGCAGTACTGAGGGAGCGTCGCACTGTCGGAGGGGCGGTACTGAGGGAGCGCTGCACTGTCGAAGGGGAGGTACTGAGGGAGCGCCGCCCTGTTGGAGGGGCAGTACTGAGGGAGCGCCGCACTGTCGGAGGGGCAGTACTGAGTGAGCGCCGCACTGTCGGAGGGGCAGTACTGAGGGAGCGCCGCACTGTCGGAGGGGCGGTACTGAGGGAGCGCCGCTCTGTCGGAGGGGCAGTACTGAGGGAGTACTGCACTTTCGCAGGGGCAGTACTGAGGGAGCGCTGCACTGTCGGAGGTGCCGTCTTTCAGTATAAGACGTTAAACCAAGACCCCGTCTGCCCTCTCAGGTGGATGTATAAGGTCCCACGACCACTATTGGAAGAAGAGCAGGGAGAGTTCTCCCCGGTGTCCTGGGGACAATATTTATCCCTGAATCAACATCCCTAAAACTGATGAGCTGGTCATTATCACATTGCTGTTTGTGGGAGCTTGCTGTGCAGAAATAGGCTGCCGCGTTTCCTACATTACAGCAGTGACCACACTTCAAAAAGTACTTCATTGGTTGTAAAGCGCTTTGGGACGTCCTGAGGTGGTGAAAGATGCGGTAGAAATGAGAGTCTGTTTTTATTTCTACTGTAAACAGACTCTGGGCCGTGGGTGACCCTGGGTCGAGAGTGACCCTGGGCTGTGGATGACCCTGGGCCGTGGGTGACCCTGGGCCATGGGTGACCCTGGGCTGTGCTTCCTTCTGTGATCGAATTGCCCATTGAGCTGCACCGTGGCCCAGTAAGAGCTGGTGCTCGGGGAGTTTGCGGCTGGAATTTGTGCGAACTCTGTCAGGCAACAGAAGACCAAGAGCTGAGGCCTGGTGTCGAGGCCGTGTTTTACCCGCTGCTGATCAGTGAATGTCCGTCTCTCCGCACTGAGTTGAGTCAAAGTCAGTATTGCTGAGTCCAACCCACCAGACATCGCCACGTGTTGCTTGTTTTGGCTGCTCTCCTGTTTTGCTGGGTTTATTGGAGAGGAATCTTGAATCGAAGCAAGGATTCAGACAGAATCAGCTGAATGCACTTTAGTCAAACACACTGGTGAAGGCCGAGTGACCAGAGACTGTGTGACCTGTCCCACAGCGAGCCACAGACTGAGAGACAGAGGAAAAATAAACTCCAGTGATTGACGCACAGAGCAGGAACCCACAGACACGTCTTAACCATGGTCGACACACACACGTGCGGACACACACTGCCTTTGCTCCGTATCCCCTGAAACCCTCACACAACAGAAATCTGTCGATCTCCGTCTTTAACGTTCCAATTGACCCAGTCTTTTTGGGGAGAGGCTCCAGATTTCCACCACCCGACACAAACAGGCACACAAACACGCGTGCACAGGTGAGCATGTGGATGTGTACGCAACACAACACACAAGCGTGCAAACACACGCATGCAATCATGCATTCACACAAAAATGTACTTGAGCATCCGCTGCAAACATGCATGTATAATTACATGCACACCGACACACACACACGCAAACACTTCCAGAGGCAAACACAGGCACACACAAGGAAAGGCACACAAAGACATGCATGGAAAATGGCCCCTAAACTCGGGCACATCAACACAAACACAGGCCCATAAACGCAGGCCCATAAGCACAGACACATAAACACAGGCCGATAAACACAGGCACATAAACACAGGGACATAAACACAGGGCCATAAACACAGGCCGATAAACACAGGCCGATAAACACAGGCTGATAAACACAGGGACATAAACACAGGCCGATAAACACAGGCCGATAAACACAGGCACATAAACACAGGCCCATAAACACAGACACATAAACACAGACACATAAACACAGGCCGATAAACAGAGGCACATAAACACAGGCCGATAAACACAGGCACATAAACACAGGGACATAAACACAGGCCGATAAACACAGGGACATAAACACAGGCCGATAAACACAGGCCGATAAACACAGGCACATAAACACAGGCCCATAAACACAGACACATAAACACAGACACATAAACACAGGCTGATAAACACAGGCCGATAAACACAGGCCGATAAACACAGGCACATAAACACAGGCCGATAAACACAGGCACATAAACACAGGGACATAAACACAGGCCGATAAACACAGGCCGATAAACACAGGGACATAAACACAGGCCGATAAACACAGGCACATAAACACAGGCCGATAAACACAGGGACATAAACACAGGCCGATAAACACAGGCACATAAACACAGGCACATAAACACAGGCCGATAAACACAGGCACATAAACACAAGGACATAAACACAGGCCGATAAACACAGGCACATAAACACAGGCACATAAACACAGGCCGATAAACACAGGCACATAAACACAAGGACATAAACACAGGCCGATAAACACAGGCACATAAACACAGGCACATAAACACAGGCCGATAAACACAGGCACATAAACACAGGCCGATAAACACAGGCACATAAACACAGGGACATAAACACAGGGACATAAACACAGGCCGATAAACACAGACCGATAAACACAGGCACATAAACACAGGGACATAAACACAGGCCGATAAACACAGGCACATAAACACAGGGACATAAACACAGGCCGATAAACACAGACCGATAAACACAGGCACATAAACACAGTGACATAAACACAGGCCGATAAACACAGGCACATAAACACAGGGACATAAACACAGGCACATAAACACAGGAACATAAACACAGGGACATAAACACAGGCTGATAAACACAGGCCGATAAACACAGGCACATAAACACAGGGACATAAACACAGGCACATAAACACAGGCACATAAACACAGGGACATAAACACAGGGACATAAACACAGGGACATAAACACAGACACATAAACACAGGCACATAAACACAGGTGCATAAACACAGGCCCATAAACACAGGCACATAAACACAGGCCCATAAACACAGGCCCATAAACACGGGCCCATAAACACAGGCCCATAAACACAGGCACAGAAACACAGGGACATAAACACAGACACATAAACACAGGCCGATAAACACAGGCACAGAAACACAGGCCCACAAACACAGGCCCATAAACACAGACACAGAAACACAGGCCCACAAACACAGGCCCATAAACACAGACACATAAACACAGGCCGATAAACACAGACCGATAAACACAGGCACATAAACACAGGGACATAAACACAGGCCGATAAACACAGGCACATAAACACAGGGACATAAACACAGGCCGATAAACACAGACCGATAAACACAGGCACATAAACACAGTGACATAAACACAGGCCGATAAACACAGGCACATAAACACAGGGACATAAACACAGGCACATAAACACAGGAACATAAACACAGGGACATAAACACAGGCTGATAAACACAGGCCGATAAACACAGGCACATAAACACAGGGACATAAACACAGGCACATAAACACAGGGACATAAACACAGGGACATAAACACAGGGACATAAACACAGACACATAAACACAGGCACATAAACACAGGTGCATAAACACAGGCCCATAAACACAGGCACATAAACACAGGCCCATAAACACAGGCCCATAAACACAGGCCCATAAACACAGACACATAAACACAGGCCGATAAACACAAGCACAGAAACACGGGCCCATAAACACAGGCCCATAAACACAGGCACAGAAACACAGGGACATAAACACAGACACATAAACACAGGCCGATAAACACAGGCACAGAAACACAGGCCCACAAACACAGGCCCATAAACACAGACACAGAAACACAGGCCCACAAACACAGGCCCATAAACACAGACACATAAACACAGGCCGATAAACACAGACTCACAAAGTACCTGCTCTCACTGGCTACAGTCTCTGAGACACTCAGTTTCAGTCCCATCACTGACCGAATTGTCCCAACAGCTCTGGGAATCCCTGTGTAAGTGTCATGTTCAGACACAACCTCGAATCAGAAGGTTAAGAGGAGATTTAATAGAGGCTTTCAAAATTACATAGGGCTTTGATATTTATCCTCATTTATTCTGTTTCCAGTGGCAGGAGGGTCGGTAACCAGAAGAGACAGATTGAAGATAATTGGCAAAAGAAACAGAGGGGGAGATGAGTTTTTTTTTCGCAGCGAGTTGTTGTGATCTGGAATGCGCTGCCTGAAAGGGCGGTGGAAGCAGATTCAACAATAACTTTCAAAAGGGAATTGGAGAAATACTTGTAAAGGAGAAATTCACAGGGCTGTGGGGAAAGAGCAGGGGGGAGTGGGACTAATTGGAGAGCTCGTTCAAAGAGCCGGCACAGGCATGATGGGCCGAATGGCCTCCTCCTGTGGCGTGAGATTGGATGAAGTAATCGAGTGCAGCAGATGCTGCTCCTGGTCCCTTGTGGTGATAGAAATCTCTCGGCTCACAGTCTCCGGCGGTTTCTGCGGGTCGTGCGAAACATCCCATAATGTGCTGCAGATGTGGGTATGCAATCCGCCCACTCAATCAACTCCACCAGATGTGTGAAAACCGCCTCCGCGTCCTGCCCGTGTGATCAATAATTCCCCATCACAGTGCCCTGAGATCAATGGACCACTAGCACTGTGCCCTGAGATCAATGGACCCCCATCACTGTGCCCTGAGATCAATGGTCCACCATCACAGTGCCCTGAGATCAATGGTCCACCATAACTGCACCCTGAGATTAATAGTCCACCATCACTGCACCCTGAGATCAATAGTCCACCATCACTGTGCCCTGAGATCAATGGACCCCCATTACTGTGCCCTGAGATCAATGGTCCACCATCACTGCACCCTGAGATCAATGGACCCCCATCACTGCACCCTGAGATCAATGGACCCCATCACTGTGCCCTGAGATCAATGGACCACCATCACTGTGCCCTGAGATCAATGGACCCCCATCACTGTGGCCTGAGATCAATGGACCACCATCACTGCACCCTGAGATCAATGGTCCACCATCACTGCACTGAGATCAATGGTCCACCATCACGGCACCCTGAGAGCAATCGTCCACCATCACTGCACCCTGAGATCAATGGACCCCCATCACTGCACCCTGAGATCAATGGACCCCCATCACTGGGCCCAGAGATCAATGGTCCCCCATCACTGCACCCCGAGATCAATGGTCCACCATCACTGGGCCCTGAGATCAATGGACCCATAACACTGCCCTGAGATCAATGGACCCCATCACTGCACCCTGAGATCAATGGACCCCCATCACCGTGCCCTGAGATCAATGGACCCCCATCACTGTGCCTCGAGATCAATGGACCACCATCACTGCACCCTGAGATCAATGGTACACCATCACTGCACTGAGATCAATGGTCCACCATCACGGCACCCTGAGATCAATCGTCCACCATCACGGCACCCTGAGATCAATCGTCCACCATCACTGCACCCTGAGATCAATGGACCCCCATCACTGGGCCCAGAGATCAATGGTCCCCCATCACTGCACCCCGAGATCAATGGTCCACCATCACTGGGCCCTGAGATCAATGGACCCATAACACTGCCCTGAGATCAATGGACCACCATCACTGCACCCTGAGATCAATGGACCCCCATCACCGTGCCCTGAGATCAATGGACCCCCATCACTGTGCCCTGAGATCAATGGACCCCCATCACTGAGCCTCGAGATCAATGGACCCCCTTCACTGCACCCTGAGATCAATGGTCAACCATCACTGCACCCTGAGATCAATGGACCCCCAACACTGTGCCCTGAGATCAATGGACCCCCATCACTGCACCCTGAGATCAAAGGAACCCCATCACTGTGCCCTGAGATCAATGGTCCACCATCACTGCACCCTGAGATCAATGGACCCCCATCACTATGCCCTGAGATCAATGGTCCACCATCACTGCACCCTGAGATCAAGGGACCCCCATCACTGCACCTTGAGATCAATGGACCCCATCACTGTGCCCTGAGATCAATGGACCACCATCACTGCACCCTGCGATCAATGGTCCAGCATCACTGCACTGAGATCAATGGTCCACCATCACTGCACCCTGAGATCAATGGACTCCCATCACTGGGCCCAGAGATCAATGGTCCCCCATCACTGCACCCTGAGATCAATGGACCCCCATCACTGTGCCCTGAGATCAATGGTCCACCATCACTGCACCCTGAGATCAATGGACCCCCATCACTGCACCCGGAGATCAATGGTCCCCCATCACTGTGCCCTGAGATCAATGGACCCCCATCACTGGGCCCAGAGATCAATGGTCCCTCATCACTGTGCCCTGAGATCAATGGACGCCCATCACTGGGCCCAGAGATCAATGGACCCCCATCACTGTGCCCTGAGATCAATGGTCCCCCATCACTGTGCCCTGAGATCAATGGACCCCCATCACTGTGCCCTGAGATCAATGGACCCCCATCACTGTGCCCTGAGATCAATGGACCCCCATCACTGTGCCCTGAGATCAATGGACCCCCATCATGGCACCCTGAGATCAATGGTCCCCCCATCACTGCACCCTGAGATCAATGGACCCCCATCACCGTGCCCTGAGATCAATGGACCCCCATCACTGCACCCTGAGATCAATGGACCCCCATCACTGTGCCCTGAGATCAATGGACCCCCATCACTGCACCCTGAGATCAATGGACCCCCATCACTGCACCCTGAGATCAATGGACCCCATCACTGCGCCCCAAGATCAATGGACCCCCATCTCTGCACCCTGAGATCAATGGTCCACCATCACTGCAGCCTGAGATCAATGGACCCCCGTCACCATGCCCTGAGATCAATGGACCCCCATCACTGCACCCTGAGATGAATGGACCCCCATCACTGCACCCTGAGATCAATGGACCCCCATCACTGCACCCTGAGATCAATGGACCCCCATCACTGTGCCCTGAGATCAATGGACCCCCATCACTGCACCCTGAGATCAATGGACCCCCATCACTGCACCCTGAGATCAATGGACCCCCATCACCATGCCCTGAGATCAATGGACCCCCATCACTGTGCCCTGAGATCAATGGACACCCATCACTGCACCCTGAGATCAATGGACCCCCATCACTGCACCCTGAGATCAATGGTCCACCATCACTGTGCCCTGAGATCATTGGTCCCCCATCACTGTGCTTTGAGATCAATGGACACCCATCACTGCGCCCTGAGATCAATGGACCCCCATCTCTGCACCCTGAGATCAATGGTCCACCATCACTGCACCCTGAGATCAATGGTCCCCCATCATTGTGCCCTGAGATCAATGGACCCCCATCACTGTGCCCTGAAATCAATGGACCCCCATCACTGCACCCCGGGATCAATAAACCCCCATCACTGTGCCCTGAGATCAATGGTCCCCCATCACTGTGCCCTGATGTCAATGGACCCCCATCACTGCACCCTGAGATCAATGGACCCCCACACTGTGCCCTGAGATCAATGGACCCCCATCACTGCACCCTGAGATCACTGGACCCCCATCATGCACCCTGAGATCAATGGACCCCCATCACTGCACCCTGAGATGAATGGACCCCATCACTGCACCCTGAGATCAATGGACCCCCATCACTGCACCCTGAGATCAATGGACCCCCATCACTGTGCCCTGAGATCAATGGACCCCCATCACTGCACCCTGAGATCAATGGTCCACCATCACTGCACCCTGAGATCAATGGTCCACCATCACTGCACCCTGAGATCAATGGAACCCCATCACTGCACCCTGAGATCAATGGACCCCATCACTGCACCCTGAGATCAATGGACCCCCATCACTGTGCCTCGAGATCAATGGACCACCATCACTGTGCCCTGAGATCAATGGACCTCCATCACTGTGCCCTGAGATCAATGGACCCCCATCACTGCACCCTGATATCAATGGACCCCCATCACTGCACCCTGAGATCAATGGACCCCCATCACTGTGCCTCGAGATCAATGGTCCCACATCACTGCACCCTGAGATCAATGGACCCCCATCACTGTGCCCTGAGATCAATGGTCCCCCATCACTGGGCCCTGAGATCAATGGTCTCCCATCACTGCACCCTGAGATCAATGGACCACCATCACTGTGCCCTGAGATCAATGGACCACCATCACTGCAGCCTGAGATCAATGGACCCCCATCACTGCACCCTGAGATCAATGGACCCCCATCACTGTGCCCTGAGATCAATGGACCCCCATCACTGCACCCTGAGATCAATGGAACTCCATCACTGCACCCTGAGATCAATTGACCCCCATCACTGCACCCTGAGATCAATGGACCCCCATCACTGCACCCTGAGATCAATGGACCCCCATCACTGTGCCCTGAGATCAATGGACCCCCATCACTGTGCCCTGAGATGAATGGAGCCCCATCACTGCACCCTGAGATCAATGGACCCCCATCACTGTGCCCTGAGATCAATGGTCCTCCATCACTGCACCCTGAGATCAATGGTCCCCCATCACTGCACCCTGAGATCAATGGTCCATCATCACTGCACCCTGAGATCAATGGTCCCCCATCACTGGGCCCAGAGATCAATGGTCCCCCATCACTGCACCCTGAGATCAATGGACCCCCATCACTGCACCCTGAGATCAATGGTCAACCATCACTGCACCCTGAGATCAATAGCCCCCATCACTGCACCCTGAGATCAATGGACCCCCATCACTGCACCCTGAGATCAATGGACCCCATCACTGCACCCTGAGATCAATGGACCCCCATCACTGTGCCCTGAGAGCAATGGCCCCCCCATCACTGTGCTTTGAGATCATTGGTCCCCCATCACGGCACCCTGAGATCAATGGAACCCCATCACTGCACCCTGAGATCAATGGAACCCCATCACTGTACCCTGAGATCAATGGACCCCATCACTGTGCCCTGAGATCAATGGTCCCCCATCACTGTGCCCTGAGATCAATGGACCCCCATCACTGCACCCTGAGATCAATGGACACCCATCACTGCACCCTGAGATCAATGGACCCCCATCACTGTGCCCTGAGATCAATGGTCCCCCATCACTGCGCCCTGAGATCAATGGATCCCCATCAATGCACCCTGAGATCATTGGTCCACCATCACAGTGCCCTGAGATCAATGGTCCCCCATCACTGTGCCCTGAGATCAATGGTCCACCATCACTGCACCCTGAGATCAATGGACCCCCATCACTGCACCCTGAGATCAATGGTCCACCATCACTGTGCCCTGAGATCAATGGTCCCCCATCACTGTGCCCTGAGATCAATGGACCCCATCACTGCACCCTGAGATCAATGGACCCCCATCACTGTGCCTCGAGATCAATGGACCACCATCACTGTGCCCTGAGATCAATGGACCTCCATCACTGTGCCCTGAGATCAATGGACCCCCATCACTGCACCCTGATATCAATGGACCCCCATCACTGCACCCTGAGATCAATGGTCCCCCATCACTGTGCCTCGAGATCAATGGTCCCACATCACTGCACCCTGAGATCAATGGACCCCCATCACTGTGCCCTGAGATAAATGGTCCCCCATCACTGGGCCCTGAGATCAATGGTCTCCCATCACTGCACCCTGAGATCAATGGACCACCATCACTGTGCCCTGAGATCAATGGACCACCATCACTGCAGCCTGAGATCAATGGACCCCCATCACTGCACCCTGAGATCAATGGACCCCCATCACTGTGCCCTGAGATCAATGGACCCCCATCACTGCACCCTGAGATCAATGGACCCCCATCACTGCACCCTGAGATCAATGGACCCCCATCACTGCACCCTGAGATCAATGGACCCCCATCACTGCACCCTGAGATCAATGGACCCCCATCACTGTGCCCTGAGATCAATGGACCCCCATCACTGTGCCCTGAGATGAATGGAGCCCCATCACTGCACCCTGAGATCAATGGACCCCCATCACTGTGCCCTGAGATCAATGGTCCTCCATCACTGCACCCTGAGATCAATGGTCCACCATCACTGCACCCTGAGATCAATGGTCCCCCATCACTGCACCCTGAGATCAATGGTCCATCATCACTGCACCCTGAGATCAATGGTCCCCCATCACTGCACCCTGAGATCAATGGACCCCCATCACTGCACCCTGAGATCAATGGTCAACCATCACTGCACCCTGAGATCAATGGACCCCCATCACTGCACCCTGAGATCAATGGCCCCCATCACTGCACCCTGAGATCAATGGACCCCCATCACTGCACCCTGAGATCAATGGACCCCATCACTGCACCCTGAGATCAATGGACCCCCATCACTGTGCCCTGAGAGCAATGGCCCCCCCATCACTGTGCTTTGAGATCATTGGTCCCCCATCACGGCACCCTGAGATCAATGGAACCCCATCACTGCACCCTGAGATCAATGGAACCCCATCACTGTACCCTGAGATCAATGGACCCCATCACTGTGCCCTGAGATCAATGGTCCCCCATCACTCTGCCCTGAGATCAATGGACCCCCATCACTGCACCCTGAGATCAATGGACCCCCATCACTGCACCCTGAGATCAATGGACCCCCATCACTGTGCCCTGAGATCAATGGTCCCCCATCACTGCGCCCTGAGATCAATGGATCCCCATCAATGCACCCTGAGATCATTGGTCCACCATCACAGTGCCCTGAGATCAATGGTCCCCCATCACTGTGCCCTGAGATCAATGGTCCACCATCACTGCACCCTGAGATCAATGGACCCCCATCACTGCACCCTGAGATCAATGGTCCACCATCACTGTGCCCTGAGATCAATGGTCCCCCATCACTGTGCCCTGAGATCAATGGTCCACCATCACTGCACCCTGAGATCAATGGTCCCCCATCACTGTGCCCTGAGATCAATGGTCCCCCATCAGTATGCTTTGAGATCAATGGTCCCCCATCACTGCACCCTGAGATCAATGGACCCCCATCACCGTGCTTTGAGATCAATGGACCCCCATCACTGTGCCCTGAGATCAATGGTCCCCCATCACTGTGCCCTGAGATCAATGGACCCCCATCACTGTGCCTCGTGATCAATGGGCCACCATCACTGTGCCCTGAGATCAATGGTCCCCCATCACTGTGCTTTGAGATCAATGGACCCCCATCACTGTGCCCTGAGATCAATGGTCCCCCATCACTTTGCCTCGAGATCAATGGTCCCCCATCACTGTGCTTTGAGATCAATGGACCCCCATCACTGTGCCCTGAGATCAATGTTCCCCCATCACTGTGCCTCGAGATCAATGGTCCCCCATCACTGTGCCCTGAGATCAATGGACCCCCATCACTGCACCCTGAGATCAATGGTACTCCATCACTGTGCCTCGAGATCAATGGTCCCCCATAACTGTGCCCTGAGATCAATGGTCCCCCATCACTGTGCCCTGAGGTCAATGGTCCCCCATCACTGTGCTTTGAGATCAATGGTCCCCCATCACTGTGCTTTGAGATCAATGGTCCCCCATCACTGTGCCCTGAGATCAATGGTACTCCATCACTGTGCCTCGAGATCAATGGTTCCCCATCACTGTGCCCTGAGATCAATGGTACTCCAATACTGTGCCTCGAGACCAATGCACCCCCATCACTGCGCTGTGTGACTTCGAGGCGAACTTGGATGTGGTGGTGTTCCCATGCGTCTGCTGCCCTTGTCCTTCTAGTTGGTAGAGGTCACGGGTTTGGGAGGTGCTGTCGAAGAAGCCTTGGCGAGTTGCTGCAGTGCATCTTGTAGATGGTACACACTGCAGCCACGGTGCGCCGGTGGTGGAGGGAGTGAATGTTTAAGGTGGTGGATGGGGTGCCGATCAAGCGGGCTGCTCTATCTCTGAACCACCCTCCCTCAAATCTGCCGTCAACACCCCCTCCTCCAAAAAACAACCCTTGACCCCTCCATCCTTGCAAACTACCACCCCATCTCCAACCTCCCTTTCCTCTCCAAAGTCCTTGAATGTGTTGTCGCCTCCCAAATCCGTGCCCATCTTTCCCACAATTCCATGTTTGAATCCCTCCAATCAGGTTTCCGCCCCTGCCACAGTACCGAAACGGCTCTCATCAAAGTCACAAATGACATCCTTTGTGACTGTGACTAATGTAAATTATCCCCCCTCGTCCTTCTTGACTTGTCTGCACCCTTTGACACGGTTGACCACTCCATCCTTCTCCAACACCTCTCCACCATCGTCCAGCTGGGTGGGACTGCACTCGCCTGGTTCCATTCTTATCTCTAATCGTAGCCAGAGAATCACTTGCAATGGCTTCTCTTCCCGCTCCCACATCGTTACCTCTGGTGTCCCCCGAGGATCTATCCTTGGCCCCCTCCTATTTCTCATCTACATGTTGCCCCTTGGTGACATCATCCGAAAACACAGCGTCAGTTTCCACATGTACGCTGACGACACCCAGCTCTACCTCACTACCTCCTCTCGACTCCTCCACGGTCTCTAAATTGTCAGACTGCTTGACCGACATCCAGTTCTGGATGAGCAGAAATTTTCTCCAATTAAATATTGGGAAGACCGAAGCCATTGTTTTCGGTCCCCGCCACAAACTGCGTTCCCTAGCCACCGACTCCATCCCTCTCCCTAACATCTGTCTGAGGCTGAACCACACTGTTCGCAACCTTGGTGTCATATTTGACCCTGAAATGAGCTTCCGACCACATATCCGCAGCATAACAAAGACCGCCTACTTCCACCTCCGTAACATCGCCCGTCTCCGCCCCTGCCTCAGCTCATCCGCTGCTGAAACCCTCGTCCATGCCTTTGTTACCTCCAGACTTGACTATTCCAACACACTCCTGGCCGGCCTCCCACATTCCCCCCTACGTAAACTTGAGGTGATCCAAAACTCGGCTGCCCGTGTCCTAACTCGCACCAAGTCCCGTTCACCCATCACCCACTGTGCTCGCTGACCTACATTGGCTCTCGGTTAAGCAACGCCTCGATTTCAAAATTCTCATCTTTGTTTTCAAATCCCTCCATGGCCCCGCCCCTCCCTATCTCTGCAACCTCCTCCAGCCCCACAACCCCACAGAGATACCTGCGCTCCTCTAATTCTGTCCTCTTGCGCATCCCTGATTATAATCGCTCAACCTTTGGTGGCCGTGCCTTCTGTTGCCTGGGCCCTGAGCTCTGGAATTCCCTCCCTAAACCTCTCCGCCTCGCTACCTCTCTTCCCTCCTTTAAGACGCTCCTTAAAACCTACCTCTTTGACCAAGCTTTTGGTCACCTGCCCTAATTTATCCGCATGTGGCTCGGTGTCAAATTTTTGTCTTGTAATACTCCTGTGAAGCACCTTGGGACGTTTTACTATGTTAAAGGCGCTATATAAATACAAGTTGTTGTTGTTGGATGGTGTTGAGCTTCTTGAGTGTTGATGGAGCTGCACTCATCCAGGCAAGTGGAGAGTGTTCCATCACACTCCCGACTTGTGCCTTATAGATGGTGGAAAGACTTCGGGGAGTCAGGAGGTGAGACACTCGCCGCAGAATTCCCAGCCTCTGACCTGCTCTTGTTGCCACAGTATTTATGTGGCTGGTCCAATTAAGTTCCTGGTCAATGGTGACCCCCCAGGATGTTGATGGTGGGGGATCCCAATGTGGAATAAAACACTGCCCCTCTCCCACTCCCGGGTCCTCACACTCTCTCCCGCTCCATGTTTCCCCCAGTGAGGGTATAGACTGACCCTGCGCCCTCTGCCCTCCCCATCCCTCCCCTTCTGCCCCTCCTCCACCCCCTCCCTTTCTCTAGCTCCCCTTCCTCCCATTCCTCTCTCTCCCCATCCCTCCCCCTCTGCCCCTCCTCTCGCCCTCTCCCCCACCTCTGCCTCGTCCCATGTTCTCTCTCCTCCCCCACTCCCCTACCGCAACTTTCCCTTTGTTGTCTCCTCCCTGTCACTCTCTCTCTCTCTCTCCGTCCTCACCCCTTCCTCTCTCTCCTCCTCTACCTCTCTCTCCCCTCCCCTCTCTCCCGTTCAGTCTCCCTAACCCTCTCCCTCAGTGGTTGAATATTTGACTCAGTCTCGGAGTGTTTGTTATGTTCTCCTCTCTAAACGTTCTCACAGATACATTGCAAAAAAGTTCCCAATAAGTAAAAGCCAATTGAAAGTGCGGCAAGCAGGATGGAGCCGATCCTTTGCCGGCGGGAGGGGAGGGGAGGGGTGTTGGTTCGTCCTGACTCTGGGCCCAGTCCCTATGGGATGCCTCTGTCCTGAGCAATGCCTTGAGGGCTGGCCAGGCCTTTGAAGAGGTTCCCAGTGCTGGCTTCCTCCCCCGATAACACATTCCATGTGTACGAGGCTGGGAGCTCTGAACCCCCCCCGCCGAGTCAGTTCACACTCTCCCGCTGAATGCTCAGCCCTGCCCGGAGAGTGACGCACACTGCGGCGGAGCAGCTGGAGCCGGCACGGGCTGGGTGCCAAGTGCTGGGGACAAGCCGGACTCACTGGCTGCAGACAGGCCGTGTGAGAGAGGCAGACGGGCAGCCCTGAGGGGCGGTGCGGGGGAGGTCGGAGAGAGAGCGGGCGGTCCGCAGCTGGGAGCGGCCTCCGGTCAGTGGGTCATCGGAGGCTCCAACTAATGGGCTGGTGCGGGGAGTGGGAGAGGGGAGAGGGTGGGGAGGGGAGAGGGGAGGGAGGGGAAAGGGTGGGGGAGGGGAGGGGGAGGGGAGGAGAGAGGGTGGGGGAGAGGGAGGGGAGAGGAGAGGGTGGGGGAGGGGAGAGGAGAGGGTGGGGGAGGGGAGAGGAGAGGGGAGAGGAGGGGAGAGGGGAGGGGAGAGGAGGGGAGAGAGTGAGGAGGGGAGGGGGAGGGTGGGGGAGGGGAGAGGGTGAGGAGGGGAGGGGAGAGGGTGGGGAGAGGGGAGGGGAGAGGGTGGGGGAGGGGAGAGGGGAGGGGAGAGGGTGGGGAGGGGAGAGGGTGAGGGGGAGAGGGTGGGGAGAGGGGAGGGGAGAGGGTGGGGAGGGGAGAGGGTGGGGGGGGAGAGGGTGGGGAGAGGGGAGGGGAGAGGGTGGGGGAGGGGGAGAGGGTGGGGGAGGGGGAGAGGGTGGGGGAGGGTGGGAAAGGGGAGAGGGTGGGGGAGGGTGGGGGAGGGGAGAGGGTCCATACCCAGACTCCAAGAGGCCCCCCCCCCGACCACCAGAGATCAGCGGGGTACATATCAGGAACACTACAAGGACCACCAACACACCAACCGAGACCAGAGAGGATCCCCATGCAAAACAACAATGTCAGACCTGCACCACTCCTGTCCCACAGGGGAATAGGACTGCTCCCAGCCAGACAGAGGGAGAGATGCACAGGACGTACGCAATACCTCAGACAGAAACAATCCATTAAGAGACAATAAGCAGATGTGCAGCAGCATCTACTTCCGCCTTATGGATCAAGGACTAATTAATAGAAAGAACTGTAACCAAATTGTATTAACTTTTGTAGACAACTGATGTGATCTTTTTTTTCCCACACTTAGACACGACAAACACGTACCACTCTTTAACCTATCATAGTAAAAGATCAAACTTAACATGAAATCCTTATATATTTCGACCTGGAATATCCAAGGTCTACGCTCTTCACTGCGAGAAGTGAAAAGTAGGACCCCAGAGTTCATAGATGAAACTAAAGACCTAGATATTATCATTTTACAGGAAACTTGGTATAAAGGAAAAGGACACACTGGCTGTCCCCAAGGGTACACTGAGCTGGTGGTGCCCTCCAATAAATTACCAAGTGTAACCCAAGGCAGAGACTCCGGAGGCATACTGATCTGGTTTAAAACAGAACTTAAGAATTACATCAAATTTATAAAAAAGGGCGAAAACCATATGTGGCTCAAACTTGAGAGGGAGATTATCTCAAACACCCAAGATGTTTACATTTGCGCACTTTATATCCCTCCAATCGATTCCCCGTACTTTAAAGAGGACACCTTCTCCAACATGGAGGGGGAAATTATCCAATACCAGGCCCAGGGGAACGTGTTGATCTGTGGGGACCTCAATTCAAGAACGGGCGAAGAACCAGACTTCACCAATAATCAGGGAAACAATTATGTTTTCGGGAATAACCACTTTGACATCCCTTCCCTTCCATACAGGCATAACTGCGACAAGCAGTCAAATACCAACGGAAAACAGCTACTACAGCTCTGTCGAAACCTGGGTCTGTACATTGTCAATGGTAGGTTCATAGGAGACCTCCTAGGAAGATCGACCTATTGCTCACCTCTTGGCTGCAGCACAGTAGACTATATGATTACAGACTTAGACCCATCCTCTTTCAGAGCATTCACAGTCAAACCACAAACAACACTGTCAGATCACAGTCAAATTACTATGTTCCTCAAAAAGACAGAAACAAACAACATAGAAACACAACCCAGTAAACTGTACAACACCAAAAAATCGTACAGATGGGCCAAAAACGACACGGAAAAATACCAGAAAACAATTAGCAATGCATCAACTCAAGCTCTCTTAGACACCTTTCTGGATAACATATACACTCACAATAAAGAAGGCGTAAACCGGGCAGTTAGTAAACTAAACAATATTTTTGATAATTTGGCAACAAATGCAAACTTGAAAGCTCGCAAGAACAAACCCAAAACAAAAAACTATGAAAAATGGTTTGACCGAGATTGCCATAACATGAGGAAAAAACTTAGAAAAATATCAAACCAAAAACACAGACATCCAGAAAACGAGGAACTACGCCTTACTTATTGTCAGACACTAACACAATACAGAAACACACTCAGAACCAAAAAAGAGCAATATATTAAGAATACACTCAGCTCCATGGAGGAATCCATTGATTCCAATTGTTTCTGGGAAAACTTGAAAACACTACACAAAAAACAACACGACGATTTGGCCATTCAAAATGGGGACACATGGGTAAACCACTTTGAAAAATTATACCAGAAAAAAACACTAAGACCAGAGCAACACCAAATATGCAAAAAACTGGAAAAGCTAGAAATGGTCATAAAAGATAACCAAAACCCGCTGGACGCCATAATAACAGAAAAAGAACTTCTTGAAAAACTCAAGGACCTGCGACCAGGAAAAGCCTGCGGGACAGATGGCATACTAAACGAGATGATTAAACACACAGACAACAAAATGAAACTGGCTATCCTAAAACTCTTCAACTTGGTTCTGAGTGTCGGTTATTTCCCTGATATCTGGAACAAAGGACTCATAACGCCCATATACAAAAGTGGGGACAAAATCGACCCAAACAACTATCGAGGCATCTGTGTAAACAGTAACCTGGGGAAGGTATTCTGTAGCATCATAAACAAAAGACTTATAAACTTCCTTGAGGAGCACAATGTCTTGAGTAAAAGCCAAATTGGATTCCTGCCAAACTATAGAACATCCGATCATATCTTCACCCTACAGACCCTAATTGACAAACACGTTCACAATAACAAAAGCAAAATCTACGCATGCTTTGTAGATTTCCAGAAGGCTTTCGACTCCATCTGGCATGACGGTTTATTCCTGAAACTTATCGAAAGTGGGGTAGGAGGGAAAACATATGATGTAATTAAATCAATGTATACAAACAACAAATGTGCAGTTAAAATTGGAGACAAACAAACAAAATACTTCCCACAGGGGCGGGGGGTGACGCAGGGCTCGCCAATCTCACCGACACTCTTTAATATTTACATAAATGGATTGGCAAAACTACTTGAACAATCTACAGCACCCGGCCTCACCCTATATGAATCCAAGGTTAAATTCCTCCTCTATGCAGACGACCTGGTTCTGCTGTCACCTACTAAAGAGGGGCTACAGCAAAACCTGGACCTGCTGGAGTCGTACTGCCAGACTTGGGCCCTGACAATAAATCCCCAAAAAACCAAAGTCCTTGTGTTCCAGCAAAGATCCAAACATCAGGGACCCAAAATAAATTTCACAGTAGGAACAACCAAAATTGAACAAACCACTAACTACACATACTTGGGCTTAAAAATCAGTTCTACGGGAAACTTCAAACTGGCTGTGAATGAACTGAAAGAGAAAGCAAGAAGGGCTTTCTATGCCATCAAAAAATCAATCCAAATAGAAATCCCAATTAGCATTTGGCTCAAAATTTTCAAATCAGTAATTGAACCAATTGCACTCTATGGCAGTGAGGTATGGGGACCGCTAACTCAACAAGAATTTGCAAAATGGGACAAACACCCAATTGAGATCCTACATGCAGAATTCTGTAAAAGTATCCTCCGGACTCAAAGGAAAACAGTAAACAATGCATGCAGGGCGGAACTAGGCCAATATCCATTAATAATCACTATCCAAAAAAGAGCCACCAAATTTTGGAATCACCTACAAATGAGCAATCCCCAATGCTATCACTACGACGCCCTGAAATGCCAAGAGCTGACCATAAAGAAGAATACCCTCAGTCAACTAGTCCTGGGACTCAGTGAAGTAACTACTAACAATACTAACAATAACCAGCCCCAGGACAGTGACAGGGTAACACAAAGAATTCGACCCAACACAATCGTCGCTAAGCAAAAGGAAAAATATCTGACATATTGGGCAGAAACAACAAAAACCCAAAGCAAACTCAATTGCTACTTGGCCCTAAACAGACAATACAACATAGCTGATTACCTGACCATGGTAAAGGATAACAAACTGAGAAGAACCTTGACAAGGTACAGACTTAGCGAACATAGCCTAGCGATCGAAAAAGGCAGACACAGGCAGACCAGGCTGCCAAGAGAGGACAGGATATGCTCTCACTGCAGTCAGGGAGTGGTGGAGACAGAGATGCACTTCCTCACAGCTTGTGGAAAATATCAGGGCATCAGGGAGAATTTCTACCAAAAATTCTCACAAATATGCCCTGATTTCAGAAATCTGAATGACAACCAAAAACTCCCATTCCTACTGGGAGAGGAGAGAAGCTGTATAACACTGGCGGCGCACTATGTTACAGCTTGCCATGAACAGAGGGACAACCAGTAAACTAAGAAAAAAATATATATAAACAATGCGAATGTATATTTATACACTCAGGGATATACCTGTTTATACACTGTATGAATAGAACTGCGTTTATGTGCTAAACCATAGATGTATTTTGATGCTTTGGCAACATAAGATGTAACTTATCATGCCAATAAAGCGATTTAAATTGTAAATTGTAAAAATTGGGTGGGGGAGGGGAGAGGGTGGGGGAGGGGGAGGGGAGAGGGTGGGGGAGGGGGGAGAGGGTGGGGGAGGGGAGAGGGTTGGGGGGGAGAGGGTGGGAGAGGGTGGGGGAGGGTGGGGGAGGGGAGAGGGTGGGGGAGGGTGGGGAGGGAGAGGGTGGGGAGGGGGGAGAGGGTGGGGGAGGGGAGAGGGTGGAGGGGAGAGGGTGGGGGAGGGTGGGGGAGGGGAGAGGGTGGGGGAGGGTGGGGGAGGGGAGAGGGTGGGGGAGGGTAAGAAATAGGAGCAGGAATAGGCCACTTGGCCCCTCGAGCCTGCTCCGCCATTCAATAAGATCATGGCTGATCTTGGGCTCAAAGCCACTTCCCCGCCCGCTCCCCATAATCCTTCACTCCCTTATCTTGCAAAAATCTGTCTATCTCCACCTTAAATGTATTTAATGACCCAGCCTCCACGGCTCTCTGGGGCAGAGAATTCCACAGATTTACGACCCTCTGAGAGAAGAAATTCCTCCTCATCTCAGTTCTAAAAGGGCGACCCTTTATTCTGAAACTATGCCCCCGCGTTCTAGATTTCCCCACGAGGGGAAACATCCTCTCTGCATCTACCCTGTCGAGCCCCCTCAGTATCTTATATGTTTCAATAAGATCACCTCTCATTCTTCTAAACTCCAATGAGTATCGGCTCAACCTGCTCAACCTTTCCTCATAAGTCAACCCCCTCATCTCAGGAATCAACCTCGTGAACCTTCTCTGAACTGCCTCCAATGCAAGTATATCTTCCTTAAATAAGGAGACCAAAACTGTACGCAGTACTCCAGGTGTGGTCTCACCAACGCCCTGTACAGTTGTAGCAGGACTTCCCTGTTTTTATACTCCAACCCCTTTGAAATAAAGGCCAACATTCCATTTACCTTTTTGATTACTTGCTGTACCTGCATATTAACTGTTTGTGTTTCATGCACAAGGACCCCCAGGTCCCTCTGAACTGTGGCATTTTGTAATCTCTCTCCATTTAAATAATAATTTGCTTTTTTATTTTTCCTGCCACAGTGGAGGGGAGGGGGAGGGGGTGGGCAATGGGTAGATGGCGAGGGTGGGGTAAGGGGGTGGGGGTGATGGTGGGGGAGGGTGGGTGGGGGAGGTGAGGGGGGGAGGTGAGGGAGGTAGATGGCGAGGGACAAACACCCAATTGA
Source organism: Somniosus microcephalus (assembly GCF_052327205.1). Classification (NCBI taxonomy): domain Eukaryota; kingdom Metazoa; phylum Chordata; class Chondrichthyes; order Squaliformes; family Somniosidae; genus Somniosus; species Somniosus microcephalus. The sequence goes on along the minus strand of NW_028225185.1, from coordinate 23,900,471 downwards.
GATCCTACATGCAGAATTCTGTAAAAGTATCCTCCGGACTCAAAGGAAAACAGTAAACAATGCATGCAGGGCGGAACTAGGCCAATATCCATTAATAATCACTATCCAAAAAAGAGCCACCAAATTTTGGAATCACCTACAAATGAGCAATCCCCAATGCTATCACTACGACGCCCTGAAATGCCAAGAGCTGAGCATAAAGAAGAATACCCTCAGTCAACTAGTCCTGGGACTCAGTGAAGTAACACTACTAACAATACTAACAATAACCAGACCCAGGACAGTGACAGGGTAAGACAAAGATTCAACCCAACACAATCGTCGCTAAGCAAAAGGAAAAATATCTGACATATTGGGCAGAAACAACAAAAACCCAAAGCAAACTCAATTGCTACTTGGCCCTAAACAGACAATACAACATAGCTGATTACCTGACCATGGTAAAGGATAACAAACTGAGAAGAACCCTGACAAAGGTACAGACTTAGCGAACATAGCCTAGCGATCGAAAAAGGCAGACACAGGCAGACCAGGCTGCCAAGAGAGGACAGGATATGCTCTCACTGCAGTCAGGGAGTGGTGGAAACAGAGATGCACTTCCTCACAGCTTGTGGAAAATATCAGGGCATCAGGGAGAATTTCTACAAAAATTCTCACAAATATGCCCTGATTTCAGAAATCTGAATGACAACCAAAAACTCCCATTCCTACTGGGAGAGGAGAGAAGCTGTATAACACTGGCGGCGCACTATGTTACAGCTTGCCATGAACAGAGGGACAACCAGTAAACTAAGAAAAAAATATATATATAAACAATGCGAATCTATATTTATACACTCAGGGATATACCTGTTTATACACTGTATGAATAGAACTGCGTTTATGTGCTAAACCATAAATGTATTTTGATGCTTTGGCACATAAGATGTAACTTATCATGCCAATAAAGCGATTTGAATTGTGAATTGTGAATTGGGTGGGGTAAGGGGGGAGGGGGTGATGGTGGAGGAGGGTGGGTGGGGGAGGTGAGGGGGAGGGTAGATGGCAAGGGTGAGGTAAGGGGCAGGGGGAGGGGAGAGGGTGGGGGAGGGGAGAGGGGGATGGTAGATGGCGAGGGTGGGGTAAGGGGCAGGGGGTGATGGTGGGGGAGGGTGGATGGGGGAGGTGAGGGTGGGTAGATGGCGAGGGTGTGGTAAGGGGGAGGGGGAGGGTGGGGGAGGGTCGGGTGGGGAGGTGAGGGGGGGTAGATGGCGAGGGTGGGGTAAGGGGAGGGGGTGATGGTGGGGGAGGTGGGTGGGGAGGTGAGGGGGGTAGATGGCGAGGGTGGGGTAAGGAGGAGGGGGAGGGTGGGGGAGGGTGGGTGGGGGAGGTGAGGGGGGGTAGATGGCGAGGGTGGGGTAAGGGCAGGGGTGATGGTGGGGGAGGGTGGATGGGGGAGGTGAGGGTGGGTAGATGGCGAGGGTGTGGTAAGGGGGAGGGGGGAGGGTGGGGGAGGGTCGGTGGGGAGGTGAGGGTGGGTAGATGGCGAGGGTGGGGTAAGGGGGAGGGGGTGATGGTGGGGGAGGGTGGATGGGGAGGTGAGGGGGGGTACATGGCGAGGGTGGGGTAAGGGGGAGGGGGAGGGTGGGGGAGGGGAGAGGGGATGGGTAGATGGCGAGGGTGGGGTAAGGGGGGAGGGGGGTGATGGTGGGGGAGTGGTGATGGCGGGGAGGCGAGAGGGGTAGATGGCGAGGGTGGGTAAGGGGCAGGGGGTGATGGTGGGGGAGGGTGGGTGGGGGAGGTGAGGGTGGGTAGATGACGAGGTTGGGTAAGGAGGAGGGGGAGGTGGGGGAGGGTGGGTGGGGGAGGTGAGGGTGGGTAGATGGTGAGGGTGGG